>NW_028261389.1:67299118-67404118 GCF_051295495.1 Thamnophis sirtalis
AGCCAAGAAAAGAACAAGAAGCCAACTTTTTCTGTTCTTTTTCTTTTTTAGTATTGTTGTTCTTATAATAATGGTGAAACTAAATAACAGCAAAAAGGGATTTGTAATTAACGTGCAGATATATCACTAATCACTGCAAGGTGATTTTTGTTAAGTGGTACTAGCAGTTTTACTTGGCTTTCTAATAGTGATGGTAATATTAAAAAGTTCAAAATTGATTGTAAGTCAGTTCATTCATGCAGAACTTATCTCCCAATTTTTATTAAAATACAATAAACTTTAATGAATTTAACTAGCTTCAACAGTCTAGAGGTTGATATACCCATCGATTCCTACACCAATGATTTATCAAAATATACGATACAAAAAAATAAAAATAAAGGGATAGTGGAGGGGAGGGGAGGGAAGAGGAAAAGTATAAAGAGAAAAAAGAAAGAATAGCATTGACTTCTGACTCTTTTTAGTGCAGTAGAATATGATACAGCCTCAATTTTTTACTTTTACCTAATAGTATACTGTATACTACTAGCTATCTCTATAACAACAAACCTATCCATTCAGCAAAACCTAAAGTCAATGTATTTTTTTCCTAGCTGAAGCACAAAGTCCAGAAGCGGTTTCCAAGTAGAAACAATTTACCATTTTTCTTTGTATTTTATGCTTTGATAAACTAATAAAAAATTAAGTACCAAAATTTTCCTAAACAAATAGCTTGCATCTTCATCAATATTTACTATGCCAAAGTCTCCAATTACAATGTCTCAAAGCAATGTCACTCATTTTCTCCATTTTCCAGTGGCAGTTTTCATCACACACTCTGTATTCTGGTTTAGTTTCAAAAGCTATGGAATAGTGCAGCATTTCTTGGTTCACCACCAAAAACAGAGAAAACACTTCTCTCCTAATTTTTCAGATATAAATGTTTGCCAAAGAAGTCCTTCTGTATTCAGTGCAGCTTTCAAGACATAACACAAGTTAACCTTCTCTTTATCTTGCTTCAGATTTATCCACAGACTCTATGACCCTTTAAAACTGTTTTCAGATGAGTAGCAAAATAGGTATTTGCAGCAAAACAGAATGTTTGAGACCTCAAGGGCATCTTTAAAAAAAAATAACTTGACTTTTTCTGCCACTGAGCATAAGGTCTCTTACTGGTTTACAATAAATATTTAAGTTTATAAGATAATAATGGGTTATCCTCTGTATTATTTTCCTGTTGAATGAGGTTAGCTTTGAAAATTGCCAGTTACCAGATACGAGTTAAACACTAGAAATGTCTTATACTGCACATACATATGAATACACTCACATGAAACAATAGAGAAAACAGAATGAATACGAATATACATTTGAGGAGAACAAGAATGTTTTAATTCTGGAATTTCCATTCTCCCATTTCACAAAGTATGTTCATTTTCAAAATTATCTTCACCCTCCTTTCACCACAGTGGTTACCAAATTCTTAAGGTTTTAAGTTTAAATACAACTCTGAATCAATTCCCCTCAAACGAAGAACCCGTTATAAAACATTTTCAATCATTCGCAACCAATGTTACAAAAAATAAGAATGATAGATTTCATTTAGCCATGCCAGAGCCACAGAAAAATATTAAGAAGTGGGAATGTATGAAACAATGCTCCTTAAGAGGAATTTTATTTCTGGTTGTGATTTACTAGGTGCCCTTGACCATTTTCTGGCAAGAAGTACTTCCACAAAGTTGGGAACATTAAACATATTGGTGCCTTGCTAATAGAAACACTTCTGGATGAATGAAAGTGAATTTAGAGAGTTCATTTATCACAAATAGGGAATCATAATTTGTATTTTAATTTTTCAGAATAAAATTCATAGCATGCAACAGTGTTCTTCATTAGCATAACCTAATTACAGCACAATTCATTATTCCACAAGTAACTGTTAAGACTGCTACTAGGATTATAAACATGTTTACAAAATTTGGAGATAGGGTGGGGAGAAAAAAATCAGTCAAAAATTACATTTTGTACCACCTTCAACTATTAAAATATTGCAATCCATCTGCACTGACTGCTCTACAACAAGTAATAAAACTGAAGGTTTAATTAAAATACTACAAAGATTTTGTGATTGTTGTGGTTGAAATCACTCTTGTTGGTTATTTCTCAAAATGGTTTGGGTTCATTCCAATGAAACAGTTAATTATTGCTCACTCTGACAAAATGTGTACCGAAGCACTCTGTTGTTGTACAAGTTGTGCTCATACTATTGTTACAATCAAATTCTTTTATATTAAATCCAGTTTACCACAATGCACCTTTCTCTTATTGTTTGCTAAACATTAGCTGTTAACAATCCCAGAAAAAAGTGTCATAGAAGCCACAAATGTACATTAGGCAGGAAGAAGAAAACAACTTTACTAATTATTGTATATCTGCTGGCTACAATGGCTGAACTGACAGGTAACAACACCAAGTCAACATTTTAAACCACAGCTTGTTGAACCACAGTAATCCAATTACTAAAACACAATGGGTGATTTCCACATAATGCTACCAAATCAAAGGCGCTCCTGTGCAGTTACTTCAATGACAGCAACTTCATTCATGCGCTATGCATATAAAGCATCTCATCTGAATGTTTTGCAGCTCTGCAAGAAAATTACACTAACCTGTTCTTACTGTGTAGATGGCATCCTCATTAGTTCAACTTTATGTAGGTATTTCCAAACACTTTAATATGCAAGTGGACTCATTTTCTTTTGAGCCACAGCATAAGAGATTTATACTAGACGGGTGATAGTGAAAAGGTCGCATGGAAACGTCATGCACGCATCTGCACGTTCGTCGGGGCCACGCTTCGGAAAAGCTGAACTTCTGGGTTCTAGCGTGAATGCGTGCCCGACAATCAGCTGGCCAGTGTGCATGTGCACGCAACAGTTTTCAGCACTGCTGCACGTGTGAAAGACAGCTGATTGTGGTGTGCACATGCGTGCCAGAAACCCAGATGACAAACAGACAAGGATGTATGTGCTGAGCGACATGGATTCATGTGCCACTTTGGGTTTTCGGCACTGCCGCGAAGGGATCACACTGTGGAAAAGCTGAACTTCTGGGTTCTAGCGTGTGGCTTCGTGTGCCACTTTTGGCACATGTGCCATAAGTTTGCCATCATGTTACTAGACAGTTGTGAGTAGAATTAACGCAAAAATTAGATTCCAAGTGTTAAAATGTGATTGACCCTAATATAACAAAAGATTCCTCTCAGAATAAAACATAAAAATATAATTTTGAGGGACCCAAACTACAATCCTGTCTCTTGTTTATATATTTGGTATTCAGTGGGACTTACTTCCAGACAGATATATACAGGATTGCCTGAAAATGTGTTTTGATCATATATTTTATAATTGTAAGAATGTAATTAAAAGTTTACTTTAATAACTCCACTTAGTTTATGCATATGTGCTATCTTGAATATTTTACAAAATTGGATTATTGTATGTATCATATAAGAAATTTACCTTTATGAATCTTTTCTGCTGTTTGATGTATGACTGAGCTAAAGGTTTTGTTAGGACAAAAGAAAAAGAACTTTCTAATAAATAAATACCATATTTTTCAGAGTGTAAGACACACTTCCGCCCCCAAGAGGGTGAAAATTTTGATACATCTTTTAACTGAACGTAGCCTGGCCCACCCGCTGTTCCCCACCCTTTGGTCTCTGCCTCCCAGCAATTTGCCTCCTTGCAGCAAACAGCTTGTTTCAGTTTCAGCTTCGGCACAGCCTGATTAGCACAAGCAGTTGATAGTCGGTTGGATCAGCCTCCTGACCATCAGCTGTTTCAGGTTGCAGGGATTGCCATTGCCTATTGCCACCGCTGTGCACCCCATTTTCAGCCTCCACATCCCATTTTTGGCTCAAGGCCTTATTATAGGAATATTATACTCTTCATATTGGTCAAGAATGAAATGAAACATGTATTCTTTTTCAGTTGCCAGCAGCAAATCTTTATCATAGTCAGTGTGATTAGAATAATTAAGATGTTAGGATTAGGAGCAGAGGGGGCCCATATTTTTACTTCCCTCTCGGCAAAGGAATCCCTCTAGATGTGTAAAGCACATGTTGGCAAACTATACTCTACAGGGCCAAATTTGGCCCACTGTCTGTTTTTGTATGGCCCACAAGGTAAAGTGCTTTTCCAGTTTAAAATGATTGGAAAAAGAACTTTTGTTTCACCTATATGAAATTCAAATTTCAGGGTCGATAAATGAAGTTTTATTGGAACACAGCCACACTTGTTTGTTGATATATTGTTTATGGCTGCTTTCACACTACAACAAAGAACTGAGTAGCTGAGACAGAAACCATATGTGACATTTTTACCACTTTGCACTGCTGTTCAGGGCACTACAAATTGCAATAATGCAGTTACAACAAGGTTTCAAGTGCTATGTGTATCGCCATATTGCAATATTTATTTTTTCTTACCCATGGATATCATCATGTCAAGAAAAGAATAGTGAACTTCAACTGATATAATGGAATACTGATTATTATGTTATCAACATTACAAAAATGATAATAAATTCACAATAATAAAAAATGAAAATGAGGCTGCCGCTATAGCAAGTTTGATTTGTTGGTCAAGTAAGAAAAGCCATTTACCAATGGTGATTAATGAAATTGTGTTTGAATGCAGCAGCTGAAAAAAATCTATCTACAGAAAATAATTTCATTGTAGTTAAGTACAATGACAATAAAGATTATACTTATAAACTTGTTTAAGACTATTAGCTTTTTGATGAAAACAGTTGCTTGAAAAGTTGTGGACACTGGGAGTAACATCAATCGTCAATTAAAAAACAAGGGAAATGATTTTGAATGGTTTTTCTTGATGAGTTCTTGTTTATTTGAGGAATCAATGCTGACATTGAGATCATTGGAGAATTAGTCTCTATGAGTAGTCTGCATGAAACAACTACAGAACAGAATATTTTCATAGAAAAGATTCCCGTACAATTTTAAACAGAGTCTGTTGTGTTACAACTGATGATGTTAAAAATATAAGTGGAACAGAAAAAAGCTTAGTTGGACAAATTTGCAAAGCTTGTTAAAATGTAATGTATTTAAAATGAATGATTATTCATTGTACTATTCATCAACAGGCACTTTGCAGAAAATATTTGAAACTATTGAACCAGTAGTGTCAATGATTAATTTCTTTCACTCTCATAGACTTAACCATAATCAATTCCAAGATTTTTTTTCCAGAAACAGAAGTTGAATAACATGACTTGCCCTACCCTACAGCACTTTGATGATTCCCAGTAGTAATGGTTTATTCTGATTTTGCTGTCAAAAGTTAAAATAAGAATCAAGGTCTCCATTGTCGCACAACTTTGCAGCAGATAAATCTTCCAAGTCCAATCCAAACTTCCAGTAGCAGTTTCTACACCTTGATGCAAGTGCAAAAAAAATTCTCATATTTCAAACTCTATTTAACCATGCAATTGAGGAGCTTCCACCTAAATATCAATTGCAATTAATTTGCAATGTAATAATATGCTAAAAGGCAAGCTTCAAGAGAAGATCCAATAAGTCTATAAATGCCTTCCAAGCAATTAATATGTTCAATTAAAATCATATGTTCATGCATTGATAGCAATATCAACAATACATATTTGTGTAAAAGACACTTTCATATATAAAATACTTAAATTCAATTACAGATCAGCATTAGCAGTTCTGTATTACAAAAAGGTATGTACAGGTATGTACAGTATTATTATTTGAATTTTATCAAATAAAAATCTTTGCTACATAAGTCTATAATAACCTTGATTTTGCCTCTTGGCCTCTAAATCTTAAAATATGTATGGTTTACATAAAAAGTTTGATAATTCAAGTCCTAGAGGTTTCTGTCCTTCCTCTTCTCCATCACTTTAGGGGAAAAAAATCTTGTAAGACATAAACAAAATCAAACTTTTAAAAAGCAAACTAAAAAAATAAAATAAGAAGTCCAATTTAGACAAATGGATGCAGGGTTCTTGCAAAACCACGATGATGATGGATTGCTATAATTAACAAGGTAAAGTACCATCTTTTTTTGTTTTCAAGAATAAAAAATAGCAAGAAATTAATAAAAACAAAGTAAGAATTGTTTATTGATTTTCCATGGGGTGCCCTAATCATGCAGAAATAAGAAGACACAACAAGACTTAAAAGCATTCAGAAGCAAATTAATTTCAACATCCTAACAGTATTTTGGTAAACTTGATTATCTACTCTTTCTTAAATAGCATCTATTTGAAGCAAAAGTCCAAGGGTGGCATAGTGGTTAAAATGCAGTATTGCAAGCTAATTCTGCCAAGTGTCAGAAGTGATTCTGACCGGCTCAAGGTTGACTCAGCCTTCCATCCTTCCGAGGTTGGTAAAATGAGGACCCAGATTGTTGGTGGCAAAATGCTGACACTGTAAGCCGCTTACAGGGACTTTTAAAGCACTATGAAGCAATATATAAGTCTAAAGTGCTATTGCCAATGCTATTCAAAAAAATTTTCTGTACCTTTCCATCTTCTTCAGGTAATTTGTGCAGGCAATTTATCAGACCTGCTGGGTAGATGGCAGACCGCACTTCTTTTCCCAATTCATAAACAGCAACAACTTCCTCAAAGTTCTGTTTATTTTTTTGAAAGAACAAAACTTTGAGGAAGTTGTTGCTGTTTGTTTTTTCCCTGTCCTGGAAGAATGGGTTTCAGTCACATGATTGTATCTGTGTACCAAATACTTCTGTCAGCACAGGTATCAGCTGACAGAAGTGAATAGAGGATAAGAGTTTCGGTCTCCATATTTACTACGTATTATTTTCAACCATACACTCCATCCAATTTAAAATTAAAATGGGAGAACAAGGAATACTTAATATGCTTCCAACATATTTTGCTTCCAAGAGCAAAAATGACTATAAACAAATAAGTTGAAATATGTTGAAACTAAAGTTGAGATTTTTCAACTGGCTTTCAAGCGTTCTATAAAACAAATTTATTTTAAACATATATTAAAGTAGTATTAACCAAATTTAATGGATTATCAAACATAATTTCTTTCTAGCAGTGGGTTCGTCCTTGGATTTCATGAAAAAAGAAATTATCCCTTCTGTCATGTCAACTTAAAATATGGTTTTAACTTGAGGTTTCACAATATGCAAATTTCAATTTAATTAAATGAAAAAGTTAATTAATAAAATGGTTGATGGTGTTCAAGCCTGAACAACATAAAGAAAACAACAATTACATGAAAAAATGCTCATTTGATGAAAAAGCCTTTCATACGTTTAAGAAGCTAACAGTCTAATCATTCCAAATATTATTAATATAGGCATACGTTTTAATGCTTGCACCAGCAGGTTATTTCTTTTTTAACATTACCATATTTATAATTAAATGGGGAGAAGAAAATTATTTGCCAAAACAAAGTAGAGACTTTTTTCTTTGTTCTCTAAATAAAGACCATTTTAAAAGTTCTCTAAATAAAGACCATTTTAAAAGTTTCATGTTCAAAAGGCCCAAACAACTTTATGCTTTTTCATTTCTAAAAAAATAATCAAGTATAGCTAAACAAGGACCAAAGATAATATTACTAAATCATGTTGCTCTCTTCGAAGTACATTTCTGCCTCCATAATTACATTAATGCAATTAGCTTCCAATCTCTTCATAAAACTTAAAATTTTGTACCTTTTTAAACATTTTTGGCATTTCCACTACTAATTTTACTACTACCAACATTACTCACATAGTTATTTTCATTTCTTTCCATAATACAATATTATAGCGGTTTCACATTACATGTGAAAGAGATAGTAGTCTTTAAAATTATGCTAACGAATGTGCTTGCTGAATATTAATGATAGCTTTTACATTATGAAACAAAGGTTTTTAAGAAGACACTTCAATCATCAATTTTAATTATTTAGCCTTCTATTTTAAGCAACTTAAATATAAGGAGGAATAATATACTTTTGCTTGCTTTTAATTCAGACTATTATAATCTCAAATAGCTCTCTCTTTTCAACACAAGATAAGAGGGTATATATTTTGCTATCAAAAAATTACAACCAGTAGTAGTACTGCTAATTATTCTTATTGTTCTTAGCTCATTTCTCCTGAATCCTTTTCTACTTTTAAAGTCCTAAAATACAACAAGATTTCTCTTGATGTCTTTTTGTTAATGAACAAGCTTACTGATTCTCTTTTCATATGTTCATCTTTTCTCAATCACAAAATAAAGTATATTAGCACCAAAATTGTCATTCTTAATCAGACAGAAGTATTGTTCTGATATTTTGAAGTCCAATTGACTAGTTGGATGACTGAAGGTAGATAAATTTAGACACAGTAGATTCCAAATTACTGCAGAAGCTTTCATTACGGCTAGATGCTTATATGAATACTTTTATATAATATATATATATAAGGCAAGTGACTGACATGCCATCTGTCTCCTGAATTTGAAAATGTACAATGTAAATTATAAATTCTTCCCTGACATGCTAGATTTCATAGTTCAAGAATTTTCTAATAATGCAGAATATACAATTTTATGTTTCTCAATGCAAACAACAATTCCATAAATAACTGTCTGAAATCTCTATAAGCCTCAAACCCTTTTGGCAATAACAACAAATCCCTATGTTACAACACCTTAAGTGTCCATCTCTGTTTCATAGAGCTCAGGACTCTAGAAAATTCATATTAGATCCTGTAAACTTGAAGAGAGCTTTCTGATAAGATTCATAGTATAGCCTTCATTGTCATTGTACAAAATAAATACAACTAAATTGGTTATTATGCTTATATTACATAGGTTTTCACAATTTATAGTGGATAATGTTGATCTGGATTAATGGATCTACAACATCAGAAACAAGTCACTTTTGCTCACTAATATCAATAATAGAACAAGAACAGAAATTTGAAGGCAATAAAATAAATGTTGGCTACACTGAGAGAGATTCTAGGGAAGTTTTCAGGACCACAAAAGTCGCAAGATATAGTAAATGGATTAAAGCTAACACTATTGTATTTTACGCACACACAATGGCAGGACTGTGAAGCAAGTACAGAAAGAGTAAACAGACTAACAGACATTAATAGCAACAACCTTATTCATCATAACTTTGTTAATTGGATTTTCTGGAGAGGAGATTTTGGCAGCAGTGAGGAAAATAATATCGTTGAAATAAAGACAAGTCTGATTTTTCATCAACATAACATTCTCGGCACTAATTAAGATGTTGGAATTAACAATATAAAATTGTCTCCATTACATATCATGCAATCAACAGAAAATGGGAAAACGGGCAATTCTTATATGATTTTGGACAATTCGGAGTTCTTCAAGGTCAAATTTAATTACTAATTGTATGTTAGATTGACTTCACCTTGCTATTTCTTTTGAGGTATATGGACATCACATACATATAGAGACCTCAAATCTATGCCTTGAGAAGTTATGACAAAAGATTGTAAACAAAATAATTATTGATTAGAACATTAGCATATGCTGTATGAAAGCCAGTTTAGTGTAATGGTTAATTTTCCCTCAACACTTTTACTGAGTTGTAAGATAAAATATGACACAAAATACAAAAGAAAATAGGAAAACAATGGGGAGAAGTGGGGGGAGAAAAGTGAGGAAGGTTTAGGAAAAAGAAGCATTGACTTCTGACTCTCTCTTGCAGGAAAATAGGACATTAACATCAAATTACAACTTTTTGTTTTTTCGTAATATGAACTAGCCATTTCTATAAGGATCTATCAGTCTAAAACCCAAAATCAAAATTTAATTATTTTCCATTTCAAGCACAAAGTTCAGAAGCGGTCTCTGTGTGGAAACAAAAGTATTTACCGTATTTCTCGGAGTATAAGACGCACCAGAGTATAAGACGCACAAAGGTTTTGAGCCAAGGTGGCGCAGTGGTTAAATGTAGCACTGCAGGCTACTGCTAGATCAGCAGGTCAGCGGTTCAAATCTCACTGGCTCAGGGTTGACTCAGCCTTCCATCCTTCCGAGGTGGGTAAAATGAGGACCCAGATTGTTGGGGGCAATATGCTGACTCTCTGTAAACCGCTTAGAGAGGCCTGAAAGGCCTATGAAGCGGTATATAAGTCTACTGCTATTGCTATTGCTATATATTGAAGAGGCAAATTTAAAAAAAGAAGTTTTGCACTCTGCAGACCTCCCCAAAACGGCCCATTTTTCACAAAAACGGGCCATTTTTGTCAAAAAAAGGGCACACATAGCCTTTAGGAAACTTATAGAGTGCTCCTGGGGCTGGGGGGGGGGAAATTGAGCAAAAAAAAAGTCTGCTTTTCACTCATTTTCGCTCTCCCCAGCCCCTAGGAGCACTCTGCAAAGCTCCTAAAGGCTATCCTAAAGGCCATTTTTGCAAAGGGGGCAGGGTTTCGGGAGGCAAAAAAATGCTGCATTCAATGTATAAGACACAGCCAGATTTTCAGCTTCTTTTTTGAGGAAAAAATGTGCATCTTATACTCCAAAAAATAAGGTATACTCTTTTCTTCAATGGTTAAGATATCAAATTAGAAAACAGGAAACCATGAGTTCTAATCCTAACTTGGCCACAAAGCCAGTTTGGCCAGTCACTTTCTCTCAGTTCTAGGAAGAAGGTAAGGGCATACTACTTTTGAAAAAAAACTTGCCAAGGAAACTGCAGGGACTTGTCTGGGCAGTGTTCTACATTTGGATATGCTTGAATGGAAGAATACACATGCGTACATTTGCGTGCCTACACACACATAAAGAGACAGAGAGAGGAAGACACTGGATACAACAGTGGCAGTAGCTATTCCATCTAATTGGAAATACAATAGCTGTAAAATATAAAGGGCAACTTAAAACATCAGGGAGATGTATCATCTTTCTTCAACGAACTCCTTGTGCAACTGGGGGTTTCAGGGAGATTTCTGATATCTCCGATTTTTTAAAAGTAATTATAAAATGACTTCTACATGGCAGCACATTTCAAAATAAGTCATTCAAACATCTTTCTAGCAGCAGCTATTTCCAGTAGAATATGAGGGTTTTGCTCATATTGGAAACAGATTAAAAAAACAAGATATGAAAATAATTAAATCAGTAGTTCTTGTAACACCAAATATCTGGTGAATAATTAATTAATAATTAGTTAAATGCTCTTTGTTACTGGTATGTAGATTTACCTCCTCCAATCTGTTGGTTACTGTATCATTTTTCAGGATGAGTTAGGCTACATGTTATGTCATTAAAATTTTACATAAAGTATTAAATTGGTGCTTATTCTGCTATCTTATTATACTGCAACTTCACTGTCCAAACAATTTTAATGTTCTGATTATTGATTAAATAATTTTTATATGTGATAACTTTTTGTTTATTTTAATAGCTTGTTGTTAATGCTGGCCTGTTAATTGACTTTTTTTTTAGCCTGGAACTGTTTTATTGATTTATTTTTTTTTGTAATTTTCATTGCTTGTTTAATTACATTGTTTTTAAGGTGTGGTTTGTGGGTCACCAACAGAAACTTCCTATGTAGCAATTATAAATTATATAGAGAGAGTATAAATGTATAAATTATAAATACAGGTAGGCCACAATTTTTGAAAGTTGAGCCCAAAATTTCTGTGGCCAGGCGAGAAGGTTGTTAAGTGAATTTTGTCCCATTTTATGACCTTTCTTGCCACTGTTGTTGTGAATCGCTTCAATTGTTAAGAACTAGGCTGTTAAATGAATCTGGCTTCCCCATTGACTTTGCTTATCAGAAGGTTGCAAAAGGTGATCACATGACCTCAGGACACTGCAACCATCATAAATATGAGTCAATGGCCAAACATCCGAATTTTGATCATGTGACCATGTTCTGCAATGGGTTAAGTATGAAAAATGGTCATAGGTCACTTTTTTCAATGCTTCTGTGTCACTGAATGGTCATGAAATGACTGTTATAAGTCGACGACTTACCGTATTTTTTGGAGTATAAGACACACCTTTTTCCTCAAAAAAGAGGCTAAAAATCTGGGTGCGTCTTACACACTGAATACAGCATTTTTTGCCTCCTGAAACCCCGCCCTCTTCACCAAAATGGCTGTGCATCGCCTTATGGATGCTTTCAGAGAGCTCCTGGGGGCTGGGGAAGGCAGAAATGAGTGAAAAACAGGCCTTTTTTGCCCCCCTCCAGCCCCCAGCAGCACTCTATAAGCCTCCAGAAGGCTATGCATGCAATTTTGTTTTGAAAAAAAAATACCGGGCCCGTTTTCACGAAAAATGGGCCATTTTTTGCTCGTTTGTGGCCCACCATCCCTCCAGGAGCATTCTGCAAGCCCCCCCCCCCGCTATTCATGCCTTTTTTTAAAAAAACGGGCCCGTTTTTGCCAAAAAAGGGGCCATTTTGGGGAAGTTTGCAGAGTGCAAAAACTTTTTTTTTCCTTTTGGAAAGCTCTTTAACTGATTGATGAGAATTACATTGATCAAGTGCTGTGCCAGCAGAAACAAAGTCTTAAGGTGCTGCAGATTGTCAGCGATTTCCTTCTCCAACACCTGGATAAATACACCTGGAAACATCTACCTACCTACCTACCTACTCTCTCTCTCTCCCTACCTACCTACTGTATTTCTCTCTCTTTCTTTCTCTCCTTCTCTTTCCCTCTATCTACCAACCTACTTTTTTTGTTAATTTGCCTCTTCAAAATCTTGGTGCATTTTATATTCCAGTGCGTCTTATACTCTGAAAAATATTGTATATTTTCTTGCTGAAAGCAGCATTCATGGAAAAAGTTACAGCAAAACCTATATACAGCTGTCAGGACATTTGATGAAAAAAACTAGGTATTAAAGGAAGGAAGAGTACTTGATTAATATTTGTCACTCCCATTTACAATTCCCTTACAATAGCTTACAAATATTACTGTATCATAATCACAAACCAATTTTAAAGATGACAAAGGGGTTACTTCAAATAGTCTATAATGGCTCCATTTTTATTCTAGTGCAGAAATCTATCCTTCGAAAGTTGCCAGCTAGACTAAATACCTTTTGCCATTATTATCAACAATGCACATTTCTTCCACATTCCACTTTCTCAGGCATCAACACATTCACAATAGTGTTACCAAACGCCATTTAGGGAAAGCAGGAGAGGATTTCGGTAAACATAGAAGATAGAATGGCTTTCCCAAGCAGCACGTTTGTGAAGTGCCACAAGTGCAACTTTTTCAATGTTATGTTTGTAGTTGCAAACACATGACTTAAAGACTTTAAAGACACGTGGCTACAACTTGTGGCTGAGAAAGGCGTAGAGAGCCATAAATGATTTAAAAACTAATTGTAACACATTTGTCATTTTGAAATTATTCATTCATTTCTGTGTCCAACCTGACAATGGAAATAGTCTTAATTCAAATGGTTAATAGTTTCGTCTGACTGATGATAGTGTTTTAAAAACAAACTGCTTCCCCGAAGTTCATCATGATTCATCAGGGGTGGTATCCTACTAGTTTAACAACTGCTTTGCTGAGTGCGCACACATGCCAGGATGCACACTCTGTGCACGCGAACAGGTCAAAAAATACTTACCTTCCGGATTGCAACTTGGGAAGGAAAACAGCTGAGGCGTGGCGATCCACTCTGCCACGCGACTCAGCTGCGAAGATAAAAATAGGTAAAGCACAGGGGTGGGCAGGCGGGCCCATTTGATCGTGGAAGCAAACTGGTTTGCTCCCCGCTGATCATGGGAACTACCAGTTCGGGCGAACTGGTCCAAACCAGTAGAATCCCACCCGTGTCTCATGCATGCCATAGATCAGATTCACTGAAAATCATGCACGCTTCAGAAATTTCTCCCTTTGGCAATAGAAACCTCAACTGGGCACTGTACAATTGAATACATTACCACACATCATAAACCATAAAGTTTTCAATTCTTTAATACCTCCCACTAATTTTATGGCTTTAAAACATTTCAAAAACTTTTTCATGTGATGTCTGTCCTGCACAAGAATTGATTTTATCAAGAATGTGATGTAATCACTAATATACAAGCAATAAATAAATAAATATGAAAAGGTATGTTTCCTTACATAGAATTCTTCCTTCATATGTTGAGAAATCAGTCTTTTGCACAAATCTAGAGAAGGAAAGATATACTGCCCAAGAACTTAGAGATATGGTACCTGTAAGATTTCATATCATTGTGTAGTAATTTACCCAACTATAAACATAAGTTGAACTCAGCCATAACTTTTGAAATAGCTATAATGTGAAAGACTGAAGTTTAATTTAAAAATAATCATGCATCTACTATCTTTATACTTCACACCGTTAAATTAAGGTCTATATTAATGAAACATTAAATCTTTTGTTAGCAGAGACAGCTATAACTACAAAACTGCTTTCATATAACTGTCATGAAATTATAAGCTCTTTTAAAGTATTCTATTAAAAAAATCATTCTAGTTCTTATTGCGGTTAGCAGCATCATAATACCTATAATAATAATTATTTTCAGCCATAATTCCACTATTGTAGTACTTATCAGAATTTATGGAATATATTTATTTTAAACTAGGATTCTCAGTTTCAAACATTCCAGATTTCTTTTACTATAAATAGAACATAGAAATGTGTACATATGTTAGAAAACAATTGGGTTATTCATTTGCATAGTTTCATAAGAACATTAATAAAAGTAATGGCTCACCATAAATAAAAATATTTTTTTAAAACTTAAGCCATTTATCTGAAGATTAATTCAGGAAATTAATTCAGGAAAAAAACAATTAGAAAATTAGAAATTTTCAGACTAACTCTTGAAGCATAATGAAAAAGATTCATGTTTAAAAAGCGACTCCATTTCTTACCTTAGAAAATGACAGATTATGTGGTGTAAAACCAAAAAATATTCAAATCTTGGGAAATTATAATGTGTAACAGTATATAAAAAGTCTGTCTGTATGTATGTATGTTTGTATATATAAATATATAAATATTTGTGTTCTAAGGGTTATTTTCCGAGTGTTAAGGCTTTAATATTTCAAGGTGGCAAACATACATAATACTCAGGTGTGGGCTTCAAAAATTGCTGCAACGAGTTCACTGTCCCATTGCTGTTGGGCGTGGCCATGGTGGGTGTGGCCTAATCAGCCTCCTGCATCACAGCAGGCATTTTTGGTTCTCCCCAGGGTTCAGAAGCTTTTCTCAAGCCTCCAGGAAGGTGAAAACTGCTTCCCCCGGGCAAGGCCCTCCGGAGGCCGGAAACAAGCCTGTTTCGGGACTTTCAAAACCTCTGGTTGGCCCATTTCCCCCCCTCTCCCTGAGCCTCCGCACAGGCCCTGCAGTTACCTGGCATAATAAACGGGCCACATGAAGACTCTTAGGGCGGCGAGGAGGGAGGGGCAGGGTGGGAGTGGCCAGCCAGGGGTGGCATTTGGGGGTTTGCCAAACTGGGCAGAATCCTAGCTAGAGGATCGCTCGAACCTGTGCGAACCCCTATCAGCCCACCTCTGATAATACTCCTTCCTCCTCCTATTTCTCCACAACCATCCTGCGAGGTGATTGAAAGAGAGTGACTGGCCCAAAATCATCTAGCCAACTTTGTCTAGATGAGGGTGGCCTACAACTCAGTTTCTTGGTTTCTAGGCTAGCATCTTAACCACTACACCAAACTGGCTCACATTACACAAAGTAAACACCAAGCATGGAAAAGGAAGAGTTTCCATGAAAGTGGGTCATTTTCACTGTAATATGCATATACCGTATTTATCGGCGTATAACACGCAGTTTTAAAACTAAAATTGGAAGCTTAAACCCTGCCTGCGTGTTATACGCCGATCTCAGCCTGGCGGCAGCGTCACACAGACTGTGGAAGGAGGGGGAGGAGGAGGGAACCAAAGAGAGCTTTTACCGAGTCTGCGCCCCACAGCCAGGACCGTCCTGGCGCCTCCAGCCGCGTTTCTTCCTGCAAAGCCATTCGGGCAACCCGAGTTCCGCTTGACGCCAGAAGGGCTTTGCAGGAAGAAACGCGGCGTTTCTTGTGTGTGTGTGTGTGTCTGTCTGTCTGTCTCCGCCATCCCCAACCTCTACACCTTGCAGGACTGCTGCGCCTTTGAGAAGCCGGGGTGGGGGGGAGAGGGGGACGGGAACGACGCCTAACCCCCACCCACACAACCCGGTCCCCGGGAATGCCGCTCCCGCCGTTCAGAAACCGAGGGGGAGAAAAGTTCAAAAGCCGCCGGAGCCAGCTGGAAAAGGAGCGACTTTCCCCATTAGCCGGCGCCCTCCGCCAATCCGCAACGGCCTCGCAAATTAAAAACCGAAGGAAGGCGGCGAGCTCAGCCAAGCGCGGCCAGGCAGCCAGCGGCGCGCACCGGCTTCCCCGCGCAGGGAACTTCTCCGGCGGCTGGGGGGAGGCCGTCAAGTGGAACTCTCGGGTTGCCGAGAGTTCCGCTTGACGCCAGAAGGGCTTTGCAGGAAGAAACGCCGCGTTTCTTCCTGCAAAGCCCTTCGGGCAACCCGAGAGTTCCGCTTGACGGCCTCCCCCCAGCCGCCGGAGAAGTTCCCTGCGCGGGGAAGCCGGTGCGCGCCGCTGGCTGCCTGGCCGCGCTTGGCTGAGCTCGCCGCCTTCCTTCGGTTTTTAATTTGCGAGGCCGTTGCGGATTGGCGGAGGGCGCCGGCTAATGGGGAAAGTCGCTCCTTTTCCAGCTGGCTCCGGCGGCTTTTGAACTTTTCTCCCCCTCGGTTTCTGAACGGCGGGAGCGGCATTCCCGGGGACCGGGTTGTGTGGGTGGGGGTTAGGCGTCGTTCCCGTCCCCCTCTCCCCCCCACCCCGGCTTCTCAAAGGCGCAGCAGTCCTGCAAGGTGTAGAGGTTGGGGATGGCGGAGACAGACAGACACACACACACACACACACACACAAGAAACGCCGCGTTTCTTCCTGCAAAGCCCTTCTGGCGTCAAGCGGAACTCTCGGGTTGCCCGAAGGGCTTTGCGGGGAAGAAACGCGGCTGGAGGCGCAAGGACGGTCCTGGCTGTGGGGCGCAGACTCGGTAAAAGCCTCTCTTTGGTTCCCTCCTCCTCCTCCTCCTCCTCCTCCTCCTCCTCCTTCTTTCTGGAGCCCCTTCCTCAAAGATTTGGTACCAAAGCAATGGCGGTGAGGAAGTTGTGTCTTTTGGATTTTGCACTGTTGTCTTTTCAATGGTTCTCAGACTGGTTGAACCTTTAGCAGCTGGGGTGATATTCTTTACTGTTAAGGTTACAATTGGATGTGTTGGACAAATCTTAAAAGATGAAACTTTTATTAAAACGTTTGACTTAACTAAAAACGTCTTCCTTTTTCTTCTTCTTCTTAAATATGATTTATTTATTTATTTTTACTTCAGAAGTTTGATGACCGTTGTACAAACTAATCCAACCTAAATGTAGAGGAGGAGAAGAAGGGGGGGGATTTAAAAAGAGCAGAGGAAAAAGAAAAGAAAGCATGAAGAAAACATAAAGAAAGGGATGGGAGGGAGGGAAGGAAGGAAGGCACTTTATGTTGAAACAGAAAATATTATATAAGGAAGAAAATGGAAATAACTTTTTGCTCAAAGAGGTGTTTTTTCATTTCATATTTGCCTTTTAAGAGGAGTTAATGTTATAATTCATGTTCTAATGTTATAAATTTTAATCCAACATTAAGTTCCGAGCTTCCAAGTCATTTATTTTTAATGAAAAAAATTTTTACTCAAATTTTTGTGTTAAAATGGGGGATGCGTTTTATACGCCGGTGCGTGTTATACGCCGATAAATACGGTAATAAAAACTTTGTAAGCCTAGGAAAACAGAGCATCCTTCATGTGGTCTAATTAGCTACAACACTAAAAACAGTCTCAGGTAAAAAAAAAATGATGTATATAAACAATAATGCTAAGCATATAATTATTTATCAAGAAACAGAGCCTTCTGCTGATAGTTCACTAGAATACCAATTAGGAAATGTACAGACAAACATGTTGTTATTGTTTTAAGATCTGGCATCAATTCTGTATGTTTGGTTATGTTGAAAGGTATCAGCAGCAGTCTTTCACATTATGGTTCCAAATGGATCGTGTTAAAAACAAAATTTGGAGTAATTCAGAAACACATAAAAGAGAATTAAAAGAAAAAAAATACATTGGGGGGGGGGCAAAAAAAACTCAAACCCTGATAGAAGAAATGTGTTGGATTCAAAGTCAAGTACTATATGTCTTTTTTTTTTTTTTTAAGTCCTGAATTTTTCTTATGCTGGAAGCATAAAAGTTGTCCTGGAGAAATCTTTGCAGGAATTGTTCCACAACCAAAATAGAGATCTGTCCAAAATAACTTCTTGAGCCTCACAAGATTCAAATCAATTCATAGTCAGAATCTGCCGGCTCCACCAGATACACCAGACAATTCCATAGGATTGCAAAGGCTATTTTAATGAGAGCGGCTTCAATAAAGATTCTTGCAAGTCTGATTGTCCTGTATCTCCTTCCTTTCTTATACCCATGTGAATTAGGGAGGTGTATATCTAAATCACTTAACAAATACGTTCTGCAGGACAGCTCATACTATGAGTCCTTAGAGAGAGGGGTCTTGTCAGTACAATATTATGAGGCCTATAGAACAATCATTTCGAATTGTGAGTTAATGTCCCCAACCCCCACCCCAGAGTGTCTGGCGCCCTTCTATGCCATCTTCTCTCTCTGATTTTATCTGTTCATATTTTTATCTGCTGTGTTTTTTATCCACTATGTGGATGGATGATTTGTTTGTCCATGTTTTTCTGTTATAAGCTGCCCAGTCGTTGGATATGAGCTGGGTGGCAAATTTTATAAATAAATAAGTAAACAAACAAACAAACAAAGATGTTCAATGAAGATACCAAGATATTCATTGCCGATACCAAGATTTTAAAAGCTACAGTGTTCTGGTATGAAAATAAAACTAACTTTAACTATTCAACCAGCACAATCTGGCTTCATATAAAGTCACAGGTAAAACTGTGGCTAAGGAACTAAAGAAATTAAATTAAATGTGGGAGTTTAATGGCTGGGAAGGGAGAGACGGAATCTCACTAGGTCACCTCTTCTTTTAATCAATGAAGAGGATTCAACAGTAGTCTAAATGGGATTGGAGTGTAGACAGGTTAGATATGAAGGAACGGCAGAGTGGGGAATGAGGTGGAGGGAGGGAGAAAAGAAAGGGCTGCTTTTCAAAAGGTGGACGGAAAAGGGAGGGCATCAATTCAAAAAGAATATTAATGTTATACATGTTTAATGTTATAATATCATGCAGGCATATTAGTAAATTCTGTGAATAAGCTTTCTAAATTTGCCTGGATGTGAGAAAATATTAATCACACAGAAATGTTCTAAAAAATTCAGCGGAAACTATTTCCCTAAATATCAGAGACCTGTAGATTTTAGTAAAGGAAAGGGATTTTTAATAATGTCAAATCATTTAAGCTTCATGTGCTTATGTTACGAGAAACATAAACAACAAACAGGTTGAATGATAGGTATTTGGATGAACTGCTTTTTTGTACAAGGATCTAACAAATTAAAGGGAATAGTTATTTTTTCTTTCCAAAGCTGCCGTAAATGGTAAGGTTCAAAAGTTTCTAAAAGATAGGGAAGATATATATATATATTTCTGCAACAAATTGAAACCTGTTTCAGATCAGTTGCTTTGTGTGAAATAGTATAGGACCCGATGGCGAACCTATGGCTTGCATGCCAGAGATGGCATGCAGAGCCTTCTCTGTTGGCACGCGCGCTGCCGCACCAGGTCAGATCTCCGCAGCGTTTCTTTCGTGAGTTTCTATTTCCCTACAAACGGTAAAACAGAAGTTCACAAAAGAAAAAGATCTCCCTTCCTGCTGTGCTGCTGGTGTTGGGATGCCCTGCCTTCCCCTGGCCAGCTGGTCTTCGGGACCCTGCTGCACATGTGCGCTTGTCTGTGCATGTGCACATTTGTGCATGTTTGTGCATGTGCACATTTGTGCATGTTTGTGCATGTGCACGCTTGTGCATGTTCATGCATACGTGCATATTTTAGTTTGGGCATGCATGCACGCAGTTTGAGCACTCCGTCTCTAAAAGGTTCACCATCACTGGTATAGGACTAGAAGCTCTCCAAGGTCCCTTCCAATTTTATTGTTAGCATAGCAATAGCAGTTAAGACTTATATACCGCTTCATAGAGCTTTCAGCCCTCTCTAAGCGGTTTACAGAGTCAGCATATTGCCCCCAACAACAATCCGGGTCCTCATTTTACCCACCTCGGAAGGATGGAAGGTTGAATCAACCCTGAGCCGGTGAGATTTGAACAGCCGAACTGCAGAACTGCAGTCAGCTGAAGTAGCCTGCAGTGCTGCATTTAATCACTGCGCCACCTCGGCTCTCTGTTCTATGTTCTATGATCATTACACTTAAATTAGAAGATATTACGCCATTTACTTATAATTGGCTTTTTAATCCTGACAGTGTAATGCTATACAATGCAGCAGCAAAGCAACAATTAATACAAACTCTGAGAAACTTTTTTCAAGAAAATAAGCTAAATGAAATATCAGCAAGAATGAGGTGGGATGCTAGGGCAGTATTATGAGTGTATAAATCATAAGAACATGATTTTAAAAATCTGAACAAAAGACAAGTAGGGATTATTCAGATATTAACAATTTATTAGCAAAATAGACTAGATCTTGATCAGCTAATATATACAAAGTGAATAAAAGAAGTGAACTCTAGATGATTTGGACACAGTTAAATTCTTCCCTCAAATAACTTTTCCAAGCAAAAATGCAGGTAGTCCTCTACTTGCGACCACAATTGAGCCCAAAATTTCTGTTGCTAAGTGAGAGATTTGTTAAATGACTTTTCCCCCATTTTATGACCTTTCTTGACACAGTTATTAAGTGAATCACTGCAGTTGTTAAGTTAATAACCTGGTTCTAAAGTGAATCCGGTTTCCCCATTGACTTTTCTTGCTAGAAGGTTGAGAAAGGGGATCACATGACCCTGGGATGCTGCCACAGTCATAAGTATGAGTCTGTTGCCAAGCATCTGAATTTGGATCACATGATCATGTGGATGTTGCAATGGTCGTAAGTGTGAAAATGGTCGTAGGTTTTGTCAGTGGCATAACTATAAATGGTCACTAAATGAACTGTTGTAAGTCAAGGACTAACTGTATTACGAGCATGATAATAAAAGCTTAAAAAAAGAATATGCAGTTACAAATGGCTAAAAGTGATTTAAAACAATGACTTAAGAATTCAAACTTGTTTTCTGCAACTATATTCCCCCAATAATTCATCAGCAATAAAAATTAATCAATGTTTAAATAAGTTAACCAGAATTAGCTGCAGAAGAAATTAGGGTGAAAAGTCAGCTGTGCCAGCACTGGGAAAGTGGGTATAACAGCAGGGGGGTTAATAATTATGGGTAGGCCTAAATTTTTATTCCATAAATGTGGAGGTTCTACAAAGATTGTTAGTTCAAGTAACTGCCCATTTTTAAACCAATAAAATTTGATAGAAAATTCTTAGCCTTATTTGACTAGAATAAATCAAATATGTTCTTGTTTTCCTTTGAATCGAGTCAGATTCTTGAAGACTGCTTGGATGAGTTCCTGCAATTTATTTGGCAAAGTTTTTGCAGAAGTGGCTGCCACTATCTGTTTTCCTAAGGTGAGAGTCACCAGCCGGCTTTGTGTCCAAGAAAGGACTAGAATTCACACTCCCCTGGTTTCTAATCTGAAACCTTAACCACTACACCAAACTTCACCCTAAATTGAAAAGCAGAAATAAAAATAAAACTTCTACATCGGAAGGTGTTCCCTTTCATTAAAATACGTGATACAATCAATAATTCCAAGCTGTACTTAAAGGATTCTTCGCAATTATTTAAACTAATGTCAATTAGATCCTGCCCTACTAGGCAACCTGTTTGGCCTCTAAAATTAATAACTTGCACAATAAAAGGAAGAACCCAATTAACCTCACACCCCCACCAACAGCACTAAATTCCTATTCCAGCAAGTTTTTATTACCATTCCTTCCAAACAAAATTCTTCAAATTGATGGCTAATTGAAACAGAACAATACTGATGCTCCACAAATAGCTATTTTTTACAGGCAATGGCAGATCTAGGAGGTTGGATTTTTAAAAAACAACAACAACAACATTCAATTTGCAGCAGGGCTACTTCAAATTAACACTTAGTGAAGCACAATCCATTTCATGTCTTCCCTTCCATAGTGACCTGCATGAGGTCTTGTCCTGACAGTATAAGGTATGTAGGTCACTACTCTTATTTTTCTTTATTCAAAAATATACAGGACTTATTTTCCCTGAAAGTAAGATCTCCCCGGATCATAAGCCCAATTGGGCTTTTGAGCGCATGCACCAATACAAGCCCCCCCCCAAATAAGCCCTCCCCCCAAATATTGCAACACAGCAGCAGCAATGAGGTGATCACACTCGCCGCCTCCTGCACCTCAAAACTAATAAGACCTCCCCGAAAATAAGGCCAAGTGCTTATTTCGGGGGTAAAAAGAAAATAAGACCCTGTCTTATTTTCAGGGAACCATGGTACAATGCAAGAACTTTCACAAGTTTACAAGCTGATTTGAATTTCCCAGTCATGACACTAAGAAGCCTTATACCGAGTTCCAGTCTTCCTTCTAGCTTTTCAATTTAGCATTCAGTAATTAGTGCCATTAGTTTACTCAGCCAAGAAGACTAGATTCACTTTCTTCTCCACTGGGCTAACCAAAACATCTATTATTGCTTCCACCCTGGAGAACGTATGGCAAGGCATAATAAACAGAAGAGAATGAAGGGAAAGCATAGTTATATAGTCAAGTATCACAATGAGAATCTCTCCATTAGTGTAGACTCCAGCAGTGTCTTCCATTCTAAAGGTGACGTAGTGACAACCTTACCCTGGTACTATGACCAGTTGCTACAAGTGGACATTAGACAGTTATTTTCTTATCTGTAGAGAGAACATTTCAGAAAATACAGACAACTCACTAAGGATTTGCAATGTAAATTGATGGTAAAGTACTTAAGACCAACATATTTACTATATTAATTAAATGGTCTATTTAACATGGAATATCAATCCTCTAATCACATCTCATTTGAAGTTATTTCAATTAACAACTCTAAAGTACACCAGCACAAACCCTACTGTTCTAGGCTCATTAACATCATTTTCATTATCTGTCAAATCAGGGAGTAAAAGGCAGAAACTATAAACACTCTCTAGAGTAGCCCCCTTTCCTACTTAAGAGATTATTAGGAGAACAAGCTGCAGTAATTCTCATTAGCTGCTCAGTTTGGGGAGGGGGGCAGGGGGGAGACTTTCCATGCACTGAAACAATAGATGGAATCAGTAAATGGACAGATTTTCATGCATTCAAGGGTAATCTGTCCTTAATCAAACAAAATCAATCTAAATTGTTGATGAGGCATAGAAAGCAAATTGAGTTATAGGATGGAGAGGAGCTGAGCACAAAGATTTAAATACACCAGGAGTATCGATGTTAGAATCTATCAAATGTACTCTTACAAAAAAGAAAAAGAAAACCTTTCAATTTCTTTGGTCTAGTGATTAAGGTGCCAGGCTAGAAATCAGGAGACTATGAGTTATGGTCCTGCCTTAGTTATGAAAGTCAGCTGGGTGACTCTGGGCCAGTCATTCACTCTCTGTTGCGGCCTGCCAGTGGAGCTGGTGGCAGGCTCAGACAGTGAGGAGCTTGGGGAGGAACATGGGCCAGTCCTGGAGTCTGGGAAAAGCTCTGACGAGTGCTCTGCATTGGAGGCAGAGATGGGGCCAGGGCCGTCTGATAGTTATCAGCTGCCTTTGGAGCAGAATGGGGCAGTGGAGCAGAAGAACAGCTGGAGCCTGTTCCCAGTGTGTGCATACGCAGAGCTGCCAGGAGAAGGGAATAGCTAAGGAACAAGGGTCGACTCAGGAGCAAAGCCACAGGTGGACAGTGAAAGGCCCCTTCCATAGCGAATAAAGAGGGAGTGGAGTTTGCAGGAGACAATTAATTCAATTCATTAGGATGAAGATCTGTTTCCAACTTCTTGCCAAGTGTTGTCTGCTACAGTGGCATTTGGAAGATATTGGCCTGGCAGCTCTTCAAGCCTGATAAAGGTCTGTAGTTGTGAAATCTCTGGAAAGACTGTTGGCTAGGACTTTGCTGGAGAGGAATTCACCTTAAACTAAATAAAAGGGGCTTTATCGAGATGAGGAGTCTGCTTCGTGCTTTTAGGAAGCTTATGTCAGAATACTCTCACCCCAACTCACCCAGTTGTTTCTATAGAGAACATAGGAGGAAGAAGGAATATTAGGTATGTTCGCTATCTTGAGCTATTTATAAAAATAACTTAGGTAGGATTCTTTTAAAAAATAAAATAGATAAAAAATTAAAATTTAACTAATTGGTGATTCTTTATACACCGTGCATTTTCAAAAAACATAAATGTCAAGGAACACACGACAACAATAATCTTAAAATATCAGATTAAAGCAATGTATAAAGTAAGATGAATTTTTACCTGTATATTCGCTAGTGAAGACAACAAAGAAAGGAGTCACAAGGTCATTGATGCCCTGAACATATCCACTGGCTGGATGGCGTATTGCCCAGATGAACAAAATTCTTTCAAAAATCTAGGGGGGAAATTATAAGGAACAAAAATATAATTATAGCAGAAGGCACATATGTTCGAAATTCATGTACTGGATCAGAGGTGGTATTCAGCCAGTTCTTCAGCAGATTCTGGCCAGTTCTGGTGAACCTGTAGTGGAAATTTTGAGTGGTTCAAAGAACCGGCAAATACCACCTCTGGCTGGCTCCGCCCCATCTATTTGCTGCCTCCCGAGTCCCAGCTGATTGGCTGGGTGGTTCTTTTGTTGCCCTGCACAGGAGAACAAAGCTGGAAAGCAGGTTAGTGGGGTGGGGAGGGAATTGGGATTTTGCAGTATCCTTCCCCTGTCACGCCCACCAAGCCACGCCCACCAAGCCATGCCTACAAAACTATTAGGAAAAAAAACTGAATCCCACCACTGTACTGGATATGTGGAAGATGGCTCTTCCTATGAGGCTCTTATCCAATGGAAACTACCTCTAACAAGATATATTTAACAACCAAGTTTTGATACTCAGAAGAAGGGCATAAAAATGTGTCCCTTTCACCAACTTTTAATTGATTTTAATTATACGGGATTTAATTTTAATTTTACTTATATTTTTGTTATATATCATAATTTGCCATTTCTTAATTATTAGAAGCACCTTATATGAATGTATGAACAATAAATGGGATATAAATATAATATTAAGTAAAAATAGAAAATAAACAGTTAGATGATGGGTGAGGCATCTCAATGAGCCTACTTGAGATCTCAGTGCATATTCAGAAAACCAAATTAGCACCAAGATTTTGGTGATGTTGTTAAACACACATTACAATAAAAATGCAAGAATCATGCCTAGCTCTTGGAAAACAGTAACATTTATAAAAGAATTTAAACAGTGTTAATATACAGTGTTCAGCTAACAAAACTGAATTAGCCATTAATATATTGTACTTTTATGGAAATTCCATATATAAATATTTGCTAAATTTGAAAAAACAGCAATGAAATCAGCTAATTCCAGCCTTTTTACAGAATATTAAAGTAACAAATATAAAGCAGTAAGAAGCTTGAAGAAAGATACATTTTTTAAAAAAAATTAATGTCCATAAAGCATATTCATATACATAAATGAATATATTGATATTCCTTTATCAGAGTTATCAAGTCCCATAAGTCTTGTAAACAATCTTTGTAGCTATAATACTGACACTCCGATATGCCCAATGGAGGGCATATTATTATGGAGGGCATATTGATATGTAATATTATGGAGGAATATTTCAAATCAAGGACTGCTGTAAATGATTCTTTTTTCGTAGATATTTTGGGAAGTTCATGCTCTGTAGCTTTCATGTATACTTATTAGTCTAATTAACATAGTACAGCCTTTACATATTGAGATCATTGAGATGTATTATGTTATAGGATTAACATCAAGGCTCTAAAGGTTTTACAATATAGGATTAATATCAAGGGAGAGTAGAATAGCTTATTTCTCTCCAAAGCTTACTGTGTAATTGCAGATTCTTTCCCCCTAACCTATAATCTGAGATTATTCATTTCTTGTGAATATCATTAGGGCAATGTAGTAGACTGAGCTAAGGAAATGCTTGGTATATTCTAAAGGACTTCAGAAGTAATGGGAAAATGGAGCTTACATAATCTGATTTCCCTGCTAATCATGCAACTTTTTTAAAAAAAAGATGAATGAGGAGAAAAATGGGGGGGGGGGCAATAGGGAAAAAGGAGGAAGCAGCTCCAAGTCCCCTTTAGAGATTCTGGATTTGTTTATGCTGGATACATCTTCAGTAATGAGATCATTGGGATGAGAATAAGCATTTATCTTCTCTCCAAATTAACTTTACTCATTCTTTTTCTAGGATTCTGAAAGTAGGGTGACAATGAGGTTAAGAGTTCAGTTTCATGAGACGTGTATCTGGGTTTCCAGCTAGACATGCACTCTTGTTTTAAGGTAATAGGAAGGCAACCGAGTCACTTAGTTCAGTCCCTCATGAATACAGTGCAGAACTAGATTGATAAGGTTCAAGACTAGGTGAGATGTTACAGCAACTTCTTGCTTGAATCAAAGCACAGCTCTCGGCACAATCCAAGACCCATTTTATTACTGAGGAGAGCTCCATGCTTGGTACAGACTTTGAGCTTTTCCCATTTTCAACTAAACAATACTATTGTATTAAGATTGGCAAACCATACACATCCAACAAGCTTATAAAGAAAATATCTTTTTTCAACATAGTATATTCGAGTGATATATTCTAACTTACCGTATTTTTCAGAGTATAAGACAAACCTCAAAAAAAAGAGGGTGAAAATCTGGGTAGGTGTTATACACCGAATACAACATTTTTGGCCTCCTGAAACCCCGCCCCCTTTGCAAAAATACCCACGCATAGCCTTTAGGAGGCTTCCAGAGTGCTCCTGGGGGCTGCAGAGGGCAGAAATGAGCGAAAAACGGGCCATTTTCTGCTCATTCCCCCCCCCAGTACCCAGGAGCATTCTATAAGCTTGCATGCTTGCCCTTTTTTGATGAAAAAAGTATCCAAGTATCCCTTTTGGGAGGTCTGCAGAGTGCAAAAACTTTTTTTTTTAAATTTGCTTCTTCAAAATCTTGGTGCGTCTTATACTCCTGTGCATATTATGCTCCAAAAAATATGATATTATATATCCAAACACAAATTGGAGAACCTTAGGGTTATACTTGCCTCTGTTACTTTGGACTGAAGAATTAAAGCTTCTGGATTCATGCGAGGAATATCTATATGAATCTGTAACAGAAGTAGTTAAATTCAGAAACCTTCAAAATATACAAGCAGGTTCAAGTCAGGATGTGTTTGCAGGTGTCACATTTTTTTAAAAAAAAGACCTCACCTTTAGCTTCCTAGGAGTCTTATCTTTTAGAAAGCTTTATAATATATACTTAAAATTATTTCAGTATTGTGAGTGGTAGCTTATATAGCATTTTCTGTTTAAAAATTCTCTGCATGTCAAATGCTTCTGCAGCTACAAAGTAGGGTGTCATCTGTTATTGCACACTGTTTAATCATCCCTGAACCACGTTAAACTCATGACATCCTTGATCTTTTCTTTAATCCGTTAATAGAATAAAAACCATCAGTTACCCAAACACCCTCAAAACGAAGACAAACAATAAGACACCGGAAACAATTTATGCAGATGATTTACACAGCAACCTTCGGCTAAGAAGTTTTTTTTTTTCAATATCAAATTGTATCCTAGCTTTCTAAAAGAGAGGAATCCTTTGAAAAAGAAATTACAGGCATCCAAATGAAAAGGAGGAAATTTTCTTTATTTTTTTAATTCACTGTATACAACTGCCATATAATTACATTAGTGAATCTTATATGATCTCTAAAAGTTGGTGGATTACAATCCCTTAGCTTCAGTAAACTGCTAGATTAATTCAGTGATGAGGAATCAGAACTTCAGCCGTTTTCTGAAGGTAATGGCAAGTATCCCAGCTTTGATCTAACACAGAGGTTTCCAATATTTTAGGGGTTTGTGGCCTGCCAGCGGCCAGCAGAGCTGGCAGCTGATTTGGACAGTGAGGAGGTTGGGGAGGAACACGGGCCAGTCCTGGAGTCTGGGGAAGGCTCTGATGAGGGCTCTGCATCAGAGGCAGAGATGGGGCCAGGGCCATATGCCAGTTATCAGCTGCCTTCACAGTCAGACATCAGTAAGGCAGAAGATCAGCTGGAGCCTGTTCCCAGGATACGCATGCGCAGAATTGCCAGATGAAGGGAACAGCTAAAGAACAAGGGTTGACTTGGGAGTAAGGCCACAGGTGGATGATGAATGGCCCCTCTCAGAGGAAATAAAAGAGAAGCAAAATGGGAATGGAGTTTGCAGGAGACAGTTAGTTTGCTAATTGGTTCATGATTCTCCAAGACTCCTTGCAAAGTTTTGCAGATATTGGCCTGTCAGCCAGATAAGGTCTGTGACTGTAAATCCTCCCTTGAAAGACTTTGCTGGATGTGAATGAGCAGAATTCACAGTAAATTAATAAAAGGGTTTTTTGTCTGGACAAGTAGTTTGCTTCATGCTCTCGGGAAGCCTCGGTCAGAACAAGGGGCATTCATGGATAATTTGTGACAGACTGTCCTGAAAAACATTATGTGTCTTCCTCAGCAATGACCAGAACCAAAAGCAGAGTGCTCATATGAGATTTAATTCATTTAATAGATTTATTCATAGCGGAAACCTGGCTTGTTTAGCTCATGGGCAAACCAAATATATGTGTTTTATACAATGTTGGACCAGTTTCTGATATGTGGAGAGATCCCGCAGCTACAGTCACAAAGAAAAATACTTTCTGAAGCTATAAGATTTGGAAATTGCTGTTTTTTCTTTCAATTTTTTTTCATTTAATTCAATTTTGAGGCTCCCCAACTCTTTAGGTAGTTTAACATTAAAAGGAGAAATAAAAGGAAACAACGTGAAGAAATAGAATGATTGATCCAAATTTACATAAAATGACCAGGGAAAAAAATCCAATTGCCATTTATATCATGATTTACAGTATATTTCTTTCTAAAGTTAGCTACAAGTTGAAAAAGAGAGGAAAAGAAAAGAAAAAAATCTGGGTGCTAAAGCAGGTCTCATACAAGTCCTACAAAATCAGATCCTTTCCTGATTTCCATGAGAAACAATAGCGCATCCTCATATCGATACCAAATGCCAGGATTTTAAAGCCTAGGAGAAAAGCTATAAACACCAAAAGTTCTTTTCCAGAAGGAAGCATCTGAAGACTGAAGAAACTGAATATGACCTGTGTATTAGGAATAGAAGGATGCAATATACTGAAATGAAGAACGTAAATGGTTTAGAGTTTAGGCGGTTGGATTAGGTCAGTGACCATATTAGATTATGTGCAATACATCAAAGGCTGTGTTCCATAACTGGGTAGGAAGGGGTTAGCAACCTGGGGCTCTGGAGCCGCATGGAGCTCTTTCATCCCTCTGCTGTGGCTCCCTGTTGTTGGTTGGCTCCACAATTGATAGGATTTTCAGTTAGGACAGGTACAGGAAAAAGGATGCCATGTTAGAGGAGACTATGGGGCGGGATGGGGGGGGGGACCAGCAGAAGAAAAAGGATGCCACATTAGGAGGAGACTCTACGCTAGGGGAATCGGACTTCCAGTCGGCTCCAGAATTGAACGGGGGCCTTCCGGTTAGGACCTTGGTGGCTCTTTTGAGTGTTTAAGGTTGCCGACCCCTGAGGTAGGCAAACTGAATTTTTGATAATACATTTTAGTATTTTAATTACATTAACATTTTTATTATATATTCTTAACCAAATATTTTTTTTAAAAAAAGCATACACCCTTTCTCAAAAAAAAGTTGCAGCTGTCCTTAAACGAAGCCGGGGCTCTGACAATCAGGACCTATGGTAAACCATAGCCTGTTTCTTATGATCAGATAAATCACTTTAACGTGTGCATTTCAAATGTCCATTCAGTTTTTTGTGTAACAAAAAATAACAGGGATATTCTTGCTACAGAACACACTTCTGAAATTTCCCTCATTAAGAGTCAATTTTAACAATTCCTTTACCTGTCTGTATGTATCCTGGTGAGTTTCCTCATTTCTTGAATCATAATATTGTTCAACAAAAGCAAAGTATTCTTTCCGTTTTCTTTGCAAAGTGCCTTCTCGTCTATCTGTGTTTGCAGGAAGATAACCCTAGAGGTTGAGAGGTAAAAAGGGCAGTGGTTAATCATTAATTCAAGGAAAAAATCAGTATTATATTACCAGGTATTTTCGAATTAATTTCAATCAGCAAAATAGCCAAGTAAATTGGGAGTTTTCACCTTTGAAAGTTTGAGCAGCATTTTACTGAACCATTTTGCCAATGACTGCAGTGGAAACCCAGATTATATTGTGCTACTTATACTTTTATTTTAGTATTCATAGTAGAAAATAATATTCTGTTATTCAAATGGATATGAACTACTAAAATTTCAAATGGAAACTTCACCTAATTAAATTTAAATTCAATCAAATTAAAAAGGTACACACATAAAAAAAAATATTGTATGAACTGAAAAATCTGATCTTTAAAACTTTAAAATAAAGCTAAGTTACACTTTTCTTACAAATAAATTCAGCATTAATGTAAATCAGATTTTGGCAACTATCCAGACACCCTTATATGATTTTGCATAATGGCACAGGCAACATCATTAAAGAAGAAAATTATTTTTAAAATGATTGAAATCTAAGGAGACTGCAAAGTGTACAATTTTTCAGAATCATTACTCTGAAAACTCACAAATTTAAACAGTCTCTTGAAATTAACCATAAAAAGTGTATCACAGGAATCATATTGCCAATCCCTGAAGCATAAGCAAAGAACACGGCCTGACTCATCTTCATCTTGCAGTCTTATAAGATGTTAATATATCCATGTAAAAAAGGAAGTGCATTCAGAGCAAAATAATTGAAAAAAGGAAGATTAATTTACTTTATTGCCCAATTTATTTTTCAGCATGAAACAGAAGAGAACATCGCTATACAGAAATTCATTACTTCCACAGAATCTTAAAACATTCCTTTTCTGCTTATTTTCTTATGTACATAAGCTAAGGTAAAAGAATAAGGGACAAAAATGAGATAATAGCCATAATTTGTTGGTAAATGAACTGAAATCCTAATAAGGAATGGTACATGAAATTACTGAGAGTTGGTGGATGTGAGTCAAAATTCAAATACAGGCAATCCTGGCTTAATGACTGTCCTGTTTTGTGACCATTCAAAGTTATGATGGCACTGTAAAAATAACTTTATGATAAATTCTCGTAGCATCTCTGTGGTGCATGGCTGACATTCACGCACATTCACAACCATTGCAGTCTCCTATAGTTATGTGATAACCATTTTGTGTATCACAGTCAGCTTCCGACAAGCAAAGCCAATGGAAAAGCTGACAGTAAAACCACCAGCCATGGTCATGAGATGTCTTGCTTAAAGACCATTGGGTAATTTCCTTAACAACTGCTATGGAAATGAGATTGTAAGACCATCACACTCAATGAAGTCTCACTTAACAACTGCATTGCTTTAAGACAATTGCCAGTCTCACTTCTTAAGTGAAAACTACCAGTTCCTTTTCTTTCTAAAATAAACTGATTCAACAGAAATGGGGAAAAATGTATAAAATTACTAGTTGATAACCCGATGATATTTATTTATGGGATGAAAATGTCCAGACCAAATGTAATTTCTAATGTTGGATTTTCTCCCTTACCAGAGGGAACCCCCTTGTGGAGTACTCTGAAGCCGTTACCATGGCAACTCCACTGAGCTGTATAGTAGATGCCATTTTATGGTAGTACAGTAGAAGCCATTTTAAGGCACAACAGGCTGCATCTTAACAGAAAACACACCCCAAGGGTGTTAGGGAAGAGTTGTTAGCAGAGAGTAAGTCATCTGTGTACCAAGTTTGGTTGAAATTGCTCGAGGCGTTGCAGAGTTATGCTGCAGCATATACACATACACACACACAAGCATGTTTTTTATATACAGGTGAAACTCAAAAAATTAGAATATTGTGCAAAAGTTCATTTATTTCAGTAATGCAACTTAAAAGGTGAAAATAATATATGAGATAAGATTCATTACATGCAAAGCAAGCTAGTTCAAGCCGTGATTTGTCATAATTGTGATGATTATGGCGTACAGCTCATGAAAATCCCAAATCCACCATCTCAGAAAATTAGAATATTACATGCAATCAATAAAACAAGGATTGTACATAGAACAATATCAGACCTCTGAAAAGGATAAGCATGCATATGTACTCAGTACTTGGTTTGGGCCCCTTTTGCAGCAATTACTGCCTCAATGCAGCATGGCATGGAAGCTATCAGCCTGTCACACTGCTGAGGTGTTATGGAAGACCAGGATGCTTCAATAGTGGCCTTCAGCTCATCTGCATTGTTCGGTCTCATGTTTCTCATCTTTCTCTTGGCAATTCCCCATAGATTCTCTATGGGGTTCAGGTCAGGCGAGTTTGCTGGCCAATTAAGCACAGTAATCCCACAGTCATTGAACCAGGTTTTGGTGCTTTTGGCAGTGTGGGCAGCTGGAAAATGAAGTCAGCATCCCCATAAAACTCATCTGCAGAAGGAAGCATGAAGTGCTCCAAAATATCCTGGTAGACTTCTGCATTGACCCTGGTCTTAATGAAGCACAGTGGTCCAAAGTCCTGTTGTTCAGTGGTCGAAAGTCCTCTTTTCTGATGAGAGCAACCCCAAAACAATAAACCCTCCCCTCATAAAAGCCCCAAGCCATATTTTGTATGTAAGTGACTAGCCCTGTGCGGTTGGTTGGCCAGTAAAAGAACAGACTGTTGGCCTAGACAAATCAGGGACCTGATCCAGTGAAGCACAGCTTAAACTCTTAATGCAACTAACTCAAAGATATAGATTACGCTTTCCCGAAACATAAAACACTCATATTATGCCACACAAGTAATGGGCATTTAAAAATGGAATAACTACATTTATACATAAATGTATAAAATGTATAAAAATACATTTTTATCTTATTGCTAACAGCTTCATTGTGCAAAATGAACCTGGATCTCCCCAATACTAATCCCATGCCTAACAACTACACCACACATATTAGAATGTATGGCAGTAAGGGATAATAAAACAAAGCACACAAGGTACTTAAATACTGTCTATATCTTAATTTTGGTTGCAAAATCTTAAAATTGGTTGCAATCTGCCGTGTTTCCCTGAAAATAAGACAGGGTCTTATTTTCTTTTTATCCTCGAAATAAGCACTTGGCCTTATTTTCGGGGAGGTCTTATTATTTTTGAGGTGCAGGAGGCGGCGAGTGTGGTCACCTCATGGCTGCTGCTGTGTTGCAATATTTCCGGGGAGGGATTATTTTCAGGGGAGGGATTATTTTAGCGCATGCATTCAAAAACCCAATGCGGGAAGGTATAATTTTAGGGGAAACAGGGAATTAAGATCTACACTAAGACAGGGGTGGGAATCAACTGTCTGGTTATTCAGTTCACTCCTTTTACCTACTGAATTGTCCAGAGAAAGAAAGTTAAGCTTAATTACAATTATGGCCAAATCAGAAAATCTGTTATTTAATCTCTACTTAAATAACAGAATGTAAAAACCATTATCTGATTCTTTACACCTCCCTGGCAGTCAGATTAACTAGCTGGAGGAATGGCATCTGCACAGCTTCTATTTTCTAGCACCAGCTAAGCATTTTTGTTAAAAGTGTGCACATGCATACATAGAAATACAGTATTTCCCAGGTATTTTTTACACTATATTAGCTTACATTATGATTTTAGATGAAATCTGACATTTAATATCCTGCCGCATGGATTTATGTAAGGTTAAATATTAAATTCTAGACTTCACTTCTTGTCAACAATTTGCATTTATGTATGGTACCATTGGTATCATTAAAAACAATTTAATTTCCAATAGTAAATTTAACTATCCATGGGATATATACGTTTTCCTTAGGGCAGACGTGTCCTCTTACTCGGTTTTTAAGATTAACACAGGTGTTGTCTCTCTGGATCAACAGTTCCATTATTCTACATCAAGCCAACTTTTATTTTTAAACTATAAATAACATACATTACCCACAAACATGAATCACTATACAATTTTTTAAAAAAATACAGCAACCTCGTTTATTGTTACAAACAAGGAATGCATCTGTACATCAGGAGACACATAAGACATTCAAATTTCATTACCCAATGGGACTTTCCCAAACTCCCTTAAGTATGATCTTTTTTGTCTCTTGTTGGGGAAAAAAATCCAGGATCCCTTTTTGGGGGATTACAATATTGAACTATATCTCTATTTTTCTTTAAATCTGAAGTGCTTGTGAGAATTGCCTTGTCACAAACTATTTCAATTTGCCTTCATGATCCGTATCACTTAGTATTTTGTGAAAGTCAATAGAAGTAGTACTTTCCCAAGTTCTAAATGTTATTTTGGTGATCAAGTTCCAAATTCTCACACTAGGCTGATTCTTTAGGATCTGACTGCAGTATTTCATACATGTGACCATAGGTACTACTTATTATCCCTGGCATCAATAATGGAGTTCTTTACTGATTCAACCCTTGTCTATCTTCTGGTTTGTTTGCAAAGTGAATTACACCTTCAGGAGTTTTCCCTTATGGCAGGTGTTAGAGATCAATTCTGGATCCTCCTTTATTCTTTATACCCTTCCCTTGAATACACCAATTCATGGGTAAGAGCTTCAGTACCACTGTTTCACTGATAACATTCCATCAACCTTTTGTGGTTGACGAAGATACATGGCCAAATAGATCACGTTACTGTTTTGACTTGGAATGTTCTTTGCTCAAGCTGAATATAAATAAGACAGTGACCTGATTGTCCTTCCAATTCCCCCATGCATTCCTCTCCTCCATCCCATTTGTCTCTGCAATTTCCAGATTGTCCCAGGTTCCTCTGCCTTTTAGAATCTTGCAGTTGATGATCAATTGACTTTGTGCCTATTTATTGAGTTTTGTTATCCTTCTGAGGTAGGCAAAGTCAGGGAATGTAACAATAAGGATTCCAGGAATTGTCTTTATTGTTGTAGCACAGAAGAACAGAACTTTGAAAGCACGTTGAAGCTTTTCTTGAAAATGAAAAAGGACAGCGTTCCTTTGCCCATACTGTTTGTAATTCTACTTAATAGTTGTGATTCAAGCAAAATTATACATAGCCGACAAACAATACCATCATCATAAAATGAAGTACTTACTGACAGGAGCTTCCATGTAATTGGTCGTACAAGTTTTGGAATTCCTGACCAACTCAGCTTCCGCAATTCTTCTACTCGCCCAACCAAAAGAAAAAGAGCAATTAAGAAATTGCATAGAAATACACTGGGGTTAAGATCATTTCCTTAAACATTTCCTTATAAAATTATGTGTAAGCTCTGATTGTTGTACATGAGTTCCTGTGCCTACCATTAAAAGGTTCTTGAAGTGTAAATCAAAGAATCTCTGGGATTGGATTCTTTGCTGCTTAGGGACTGAGTTCAATGCCTGCTCTTAACAACGAAAAAACACAATTTAAAAATATTGGTCTGCAAATATAATTATGACCTTTTTAACTATGTAAAATTTACATTATAGATAAATACTGGTTTAAAGTTAACATCTAAACCAGTTTGGGGGTAAAATTGCCTTTTCAATGGATTATTAGTCTGGATCAACTTGGTTCTGAAAAATATGACAAACCGCTTGATAGTTTATACAACTCTAATAGTGATTTAGTCTATGTTATTCAAATATTAACCTTGCTTCTGAAATTTATTTAATAATTAGAGTTTTGGGAGGAATTTGGTTTCTAAATCTTTTTTTAAACAATGTTGATAGTATTTATTTACATCTCCTCTAGAAGGAAGTGCTTAAATATCTCAACATAAAATTAGTTTTTTTTTTATCATACAAAGGGGTTAATCAAAATGCCTTTTGTGAACTGGATACTGCAATTAATGTTTGAAACATAATGACTCTGGAATCATTGTGTGCAAAAGATAAGTTGTCCCCTTGATTATTTTCTTCAATATTTGAAATCTTTTAAGAGACCATGAATTTAAGATTTCTCAGGTACTAGGAGCTTTTAAAAAGAATTATCATACAACACTGGGAGAAGGAATCTATATTTGAATTGCAGCAATAGTTTGTAGATTTGACAATATTTGAATTTGGGGAGTCATCAAAAAAGACAAGTAAACTTTTCAAATAATATAGTAGAATAAGTGAACTTGTTTCATTTACAAAGGTCATTTTTTTACCTCTCTTTTTATTATTATTAATACATTTGGAATACATTGCAGTAATACATTTATATAGAGAGGCTGAATTTGGTGTATTGATTAGTGGCTGGTCTACAAACCAGGAGATTGTGAGTATACTGCCTTAAAGTATAAAAATGTTTGCAACTTAAAAATGGCAACAAGGAAGGTGTATAAAGCTCTAACTTTATTGTACCTTAGATAACAGCAAACTCAAAATTACCTAAAGCTTACCTAACTATGCAACCAACTAGATGACCTCCTTTGTAACTGTTTTCCAACCAACCTTCCTGTATCTCAGTCTCAAAATGCAGAGAGACCAAGAAAAAAAAGCTCACTTTAAGCTTTTGTTTTTAATTCACTTTTTCACTGAAATGTTCCCTAAATGTAAGTGATTGCTGTGTTGTCCAACTGTTCTTCCTAGCCGTTCCTGGGCATTTATAAATGGTACATGCATTGTTTTACCTGATATAATCTGTTGATACATATACATTCTGTTTGAGTGGGGAGAAGAAAGGTTGTATCTAAGATTTTTAATGCAAATATTTAATTCCTTTATTGCACCACATTTGAAACATTTACATACAAGCTGCCCATTGCAGAGAGAGAGATGGTCTAAGTAAAAGCACAAGCATCAGAAAGAGTGAAATATTACTAAGTTACATTCTCCTTTTGCAGATTTTACTCAAAGAAGAATTTCTACGTAGTTATACGACAGATATTAAAATTGAGTACACACAGTTCTCCATAAAATCCCAAAGTCCATTTTATTCTGGTTTACTAAACTCTACTGCCAACCCAGTAGGAAACTACAGGTATTCCTCAGGTCCTAAATGGGAGCCAGAATTTCTGTTGCTAAGTGGTCATTAGGTGAAACATTGTGCTGCTTAGTGGCAGCAGTTTCAGGAGTCTCAGTTGAGGTCCTTAAACCAGGACCGCACCATCATTTAAGCAAGCATCTCATACTTCTCTTGCCCTGACATGCTCGCCTTCAGTCCCCCACCTATCTCTAATGACATCACCACACCAACAACCGCAATTCTGCTTTTTATAAAGACATAAAAACAGAAAAGGGAAAAAATGCAAGACCTGAGCTCCTACAATAGATCACCTGTCAAATAGTTTCAATGATGCTGCTTATGTTATCCCACTGCAGATTTTTTTTCTCTACATACAAAGGGTAACTTTTATTTATGCTTCTTATTCCTCCTCCAAAATGAGTCACGTACGGATAAAACATATCAAATTATTTCAAAAATGGGGAAAAGTCTACATTAGAATTATTATTTATTGTATGGTACATCTGCACCACATTCCAATTAAAAAACGTAAGAAAATTTTATATATATAAAAATATAAAATCAGAAAAAAATAGATTCAATTAATTTTAAAGTAGAAAAACAATTTGGACATCTAATTCCAAAAGGATCAAGATATCTGATAATATTTGCTTAACTATGGTTTCCAATAAATACAGAAATACTATCTGGGGAAAAACATATCTAGAAAGTCTAGTTACAAGTTTTCTAATTGAATTGATTTTGCATGCTATGTTCCACAGTTTTAATTTTGAAAAATGCCCTGCTGCTTAGTATTATACATCAACGTCTAGTTATATTCCGGAGTTTAAAATAGCAGGAGCCTATAGTAAAATTTTGAGAAATGGGAGGAAAAACTGACAGATACCTTAACAGAATAGACCCAGGGTAGTTTAAATGTTATGGTGATGAACTTCCAATGGGGAAACTGGAGTTCAAGTCCACTTTCATCTATGGAGACTCATCATATGATATTAGACCAACCTTTCTCACAGTGTTAGGGTTAGGGGAAAGAGAACTCATCAAATTTGCAGATGGTAGCAAACTGCCAAAACCTCGGAAGACAGAGTTATGATTCAGAAGGATCAAGATGCAATTCAGTGGAGAGAAAAGCAAGATCCTGCATTTAGGCAGGAAAAAAAGGCAATGGCATAGATATACAGCATTTTTAAGAGTATAAGACGCACCAAGGTTTAGAAGAGGAAATTTTTTTTTTTTGCACTCTGCAAACCTCCCGAAAATGGGCCCTTTTTTTCAAAAAAAAAAAGGGGGGGTGACTAGCCCTTAGGAGGCTTGTGGAGTGCTCCTGGGGGGTCGGGGAGGCGCAAAATCTAGCAAAAAAGGGCCCATTTTTTTGTGAAAATGGGCCCATTTTTTTTCTTAAAAAAGGGCATGGATAGTCTTTAGGAAGCTTATAGTGTGTTGCTGGGGGCTGGAGGGGCAAAAAACGGCCCATTTTGTGCTCATTTCTGCACTCCCCAGCCCTCAGGAGCTCTCTGGAAGCCTTCTAAAAGCTATGCACGGCCATTTTGGTGAAGGGGCGGAGTTTCGGGAGACAAAAAATGCTGTATTCAGTGTATAAGACGCACCCAGATTTTCAGCCTCTTTTTTGAGAGAAAAGGGTGTGTCTTATACTCCAAAAAATACGGTAGATTAGGCACTATCTGACTCAGTAGTAAATGTAAGAGGGATGTCAGTGTCCTACTGGACAATAGCTTAAGTATGAGTCAGCAGCCAATGGAGTCCTGGCTTGCACTAGCAGGATAACAAATGATAGTACTCTATACTGCATTGGTGAGGCTACATTTGGAGTAGTTTCCAACCATGGTCACCATGATATGAAAAAAAGATGCTGATGCCCTAGAAAGAGTGCAGAGAATATCAACAAAGATGATAAGGGATGTGGAGACTAAATCATGCAAGGAACTTGCCTAACAAAGAGAAGGGTTGGAATTCTGCAAATCCACATCCAGTTTTGTCCACTACAATACAAAAAAGATGCTGAGACTTAGGAAAGAATGTGGAGGTTGTTAGGAGACTGGAGGCTACAGCACAGGATGAACGGTTGCAGGGACTAGATATGTCTAGTCTAACAAAGAGAAGGATAGGGGTGACATGATAGCAGCTTTCCAATATTTGACAGGTTGTCCCAGAGAAAATGAATTGATCTATTCTCCAAAGTACCTGAGAAGTAATGGATGGAAGGTTATCAAAAAGAGATCCAACCTAGAATTAAGGAGAAATTTCCTGCCATTGAAAACAAGTTGTGGGCGATTTTAAGAAGAGATTGGACAGCCATTTGTATGGAATCGTATAGGGTCTCCTCCTGTATAGGGGGTTGGACTAGAAGTCCTCCAAGGTTCCTTCCAAATCTATTATTTGGTATTCTGTATTCTGACACTATAGCTGCCTTCTGGTACTTGAGGGGCAGTCACAGGGAGGAGAGAGGCAACTTATCCTCTGAAGCACCTGAGGGCAGGACAAGAAGCAATGATCGGAAGCTTGTTGAAGAGAAGATCCAATCTGGAATTAAGGAAAAATTTCCTGACAGTTAAGTACAATTAATTAAGGGAACAGCTCACCTCCTGGAGTTGTGGGTGCTCCATCGCTGGAGGTTTTCAATTTCAAAAAATTGGACAGCCATTTGTCCGGGATGCAATAAGGTCTCCTGCCTTGGGCAGGGGGTTGGACTAGAAGACCACCAACGTCCCTTCCAGCCCTATGATTCTATGATTCTAAACAAAAGAGGAGATAGAAATCTAATAACTAAGTGAATAAATGAATAAGTCATTATACTGACATTGAGAAGGGTACTGGATATGTATACTAGTTATGGCTTAGGAACCATTTAGAATTCCTAGATTTTTTTAAAAAAAAAATCTTGCTCACTGATTTCACCAATATCTTAAATCCTGCCATAAAATGCTAAATATAAGGTGGAAGCTTTCACCATTCTGCCTGTATTTAGGTGAAATTGTTCTATATGTCATTTCCTTACTGAAATCTCAAAGGTCCTTTTTCAAGAGACAATTGGGCTTCCTTTGTTTTTACTTGAAGACATTTTGCTTCTCATCCAAGAGGCTTCTTTGGTCAAAACTGAAGAAACTTCTTAGATGAGAAGCGAAATATATTCAAGGAAAAAACAAAGAAAGTTCAGTTGCCTCTTGAAAAACCAGCTTGGGGACAATCATGACCTGGATGACTGAGAATTCTTTACTGAATGTTTTGCCTATAGCATATAGAAACAAGTACATATACTCTAATGAGCTTCAAATAAGGTAAATGAAAATTTAAAAGGAAGTTGAACTATCAGCTGTCTGATATAGTTCAAATGATTATTTTTGCACATGAAAATTATGTGAATGTTCTTTAGCTGCACATTCTAGAGCAGTGGTAGTCAACTTGGTCCCTACTGACCACTAGTAGGCATTCCAGCTTTCATGGTGGGCGGTAAGGGTTTGCTGTAACTCTACTTTATAAATTTTGTAAAGTAAAGTTACTTCCCTACTTTATCAATCACCATTACTGTGGAACCAGTTAGAAAATTTTAGTACTAAGAGAGATACAAAAGTGGGCGGTAGGCATAAAAAGGTTGACTACCCCTGTTCTAGAGTAAGGTCCAAAAAGCAATATTCCCTTTTTAATATTGACTGTATCATAAGATCACTATGAAAGAAGAGAGGAGGCCAGATAGACTGAATCCAATTCTCAATCTTATAATTGGGTCTTTTTATCAGCAAAAGAAAAGACTGCACCATAACATTCCATGCGGTCAAAGGTTGAAAAACTGACAAGGGGTAGTTTTTATAAAAATACAATTAATATATTTATGTTATGATGTAACATTAGCATCTTTTTTTCTTATTTTTTTCCCTTTGGGTTAAGAAAGATTTGTCTCTTTTCTTTTTGGGCAAATTAATAAGAGGAGACATGGTCTGTTAGATAATCATTAAATTTATATTAGAAATATTTCATTCTCTTTAAATTTTATTTGCATTTTTGTTGTTTTTAATTGTAATTAAAAGAAATAAAAGTGGTTTTTTTAAAGATTGGATCCCGCTCAAACAGCCATTTCCATCATATTTAGCTTCAGAGGGTACGTGCTGTTTTTGAAGGAACTGGTTGCCATCCTTGTCCATATTCCATGGGGATGTCTGCAACTCAATATGTCTATTATATTTCAAAGTATTAAGACAAAGTACTTCTGACTCATTTAAGCAGACCTGGGTTGAAAACAACATTGATGGAGAGAAACAAATCTCAGTGATGGATTCAGAAGAGAATATGCAGATTCAAGAAGTGTTCACCCCTCAACAAGGACACTCCACACAGTATGGAAATGCTCATTTTGTTCCTAGACAAAAAAGAAATACTGGTAGCAGCATCTCTTTTCCTAGCTGCCTGCAGATAAATACAGACAGTTCTTGTTTGGCAAACGTAACTGGAACCAATAACTCAGTTGTTAAGAAGTTTCACTAAGTAAAACCATGATTGTGTTTATGATTTTAAATTAGCCATTTTTTGCTTTACAAACCGGAAAAAGGCATGCAGGTGACGATTGCTTGCAGTTACTTTTTAATGCTGTCATAACTACAAACAGTTGCTAAGTGAGACGGTCTCTAAACAGAAGCTGCCTGTAGTTCAAATATTCAGGCACATGAGAAACATGTTCCAATTATTTTAACAAAAAGTGTCAACATCGCACTCTTTTCTTCTTGAAACAGAGAGGTATTGGGAGTAGGTTGGTGGGAAGAAGGAAAGATATGACAAGCAAAGAATCAGATGTTTTCTTTTGCTGCTGCTCTTTTCCTGTTTAGGCTTGTCACATTTAATAAGTACCCAGGAACTTTAACCAGTATCAAAGGACTAGAAAGAAACCGCTACAAAGGCAGCTGAACTTTAGACAAGATTCTAGAGACAAGACAACAACTCTGACATTCAATCTGCAAGAAACCAAGCACTTAACACAGAATTCGCTAGATTCAAATAAGAAGAGAATTTTAAAAAAATGGACAAGAGTGCAAGTAACTGCAGACACTGTTGCTACAGAGTGTGAATATCCTGGAAGGTGAGCTTAAAGACTTCAAATACTGTTTGGATTTCTCCTTTTGGAAACATGAAAAGAGGGTTTCACTAAGGAAAGGGCCTCTTAACAAAACTTAACAGGTGAACAAATGAGGAATAGGAGAGGTGGTCTCTTAGGTCAGGGGCTCCCAACCCCTGGTCTCTGGACCAGCACCAGGCTGCAGCATGCTAGAAACTGGAATGGAATGGAATGGAATTTATTATTTATATGCCGCCCTTCTCCGGGAGGACTCAGGGCGGCGAACAATCCAAAAAGGGAAAGGGGAACATCAAAACGAAATACAAATAATAAAAATAAGCAACAGTCACACAACCATACATGTCGAGAGGGGAGGGAACTCATCACCCACAATGCCTAACTGGACCATGCAAACAAATATCCGATCTGCAGGATGCAAGTAGCATACAAAACCACACCCACTCCGGTCCACGGAAAAATTTCTTTCCACAGAACCAGTCCCTGGTACCCAAAAGGTTGGGGGGGAGGGGGAAGCAACCAGAGTAGCCAAATCTTTGGATAAATATTGCAAGAAGAAGAGCATTAGATGCTTTTGCTCATTCAACGCAGTACAGGTGTGTACACTCCAGTACACTGTACAGGTGTACACAGTACAGGTGTGTAGCCAACTCACAACAGTTCATTTAGTGACCAAAGTTACAATAGCACTGAAAAATGTGACTTAGGACAATTTTTCACACTTTATGACTATTGCAGCATCCTCATGATGAAATGATTTACATTCGGACGCTTGACAACTGGTTCATATTTATGACGGTCGCAGCGTCCTGGAGTCATGTGATCATCTTTTGCGATGTTCTCACCAGCAAAGTTAATGCGGAGGCCAGATTCACTTAACAACCCTATTACCAATTTATCAACTGCAATGATTCACTTAACAAATGTAGCAAGAAAGGTCGTAAAATGGGGCAAAACTCACTTAACAAAGTTGTCACTTAGCAACATAAATTTTGGGCTCAATTGTAGTCATAGGTCGAGGACTACCTGTAGTTACTTTTTTAAGGTTCTTTGTAAGGAGACAGCAAAAAAGAAAAGGGATCTTTATTTATTTTCCCTTTGAGTTCTTTACATTGTATATTCCTTTCTATGCAAGGCTTAAAAGGCAACAAGCTCCTTCTTAAGCAACTATAAGACGCCATAGCTTAATTTAAAATAGGCTAAATACTATTCTTTTATCAGCAAACAGATTTTACTGTATTTTCATAGGTTAGTATATGGCCTTTAACTTTAATAAGAATACTTCCCATGTTCCATTCTAGATCAAACACAAACATGACCCAGGAACCAAACAAGACGCATTCTCAAAGCCCAGGTGGCGCAGGGGTTAGAGTTACAGTACTGCAGGTTGCTTCAACTGACTGCTAGCTGCAGTTCAACAGTTCAAATCTCACCAGTTGAAGGTTGACTCAGCCTTCCATCCTTCTGAGGTAGGTAAAATGAGGACCCAGATTGTCGGGGGCAATATGCTGACTCTGCAAACCGCTTAGAAAGGGTTGTAAAGCACTATAAAGCAATATATAAGTCTAAGTGCTATTGCCATCATATAATTGTTTGCACATCTATTTAACTAATTTGATTTTAGGCAAATCAGGTTTCAATAGAACAGAACATATGTAGATCAGGGTTGAATGTGGAGTCCTTGGTTCTCTCTGAGTTTGGTTGTTTGCTTGCCATTTGTTAGGAATATAATCTAACGGTTGGGTTGGCAATATATACATCATGTAACAATGCTGTACCTGTTTCTTTAAATCATGCTGTAAATGTGATTGGTTGCTGTTTCCTCAATCAGCCATAAGATGGAGCCAGAATCACTGTTAGATGCTGATCTGATCTGAGTGTTTGGAAGCTGGCTGTGAGAAGTGCCGTATAGAGATCAGCATGAGCTATTGTAAGTTTTGTAACTGCTACCAAACTTTGTGTACCGGACTGTTTGTATGATTATGGACTATGTTATTTGGATTATCCCTTAACTGAAAGACGTTGATGACTGACTGTCTTAACCGTGTATGACTTGGACTGTTTGATGGACTCTGATACCTCTATTTCCACGAAAGTAAAAGCCTATTTAAACTGCAGTGTCTCTGTATGCTGGTTTGTGTGTTCTCCAACACCAATCTCACAACGCTTCTCTGAACGCACTCGCTCTCCCAACAGGGACCTTACCTAACACCATTCATTGATGGGGTTATATAGTCAGGTAATGAAATGTCTGCAAAGCAAACAATCAAGCTCAAGGAACACCAAGTAGTCCAGAGAACATATTTAAGTTTTCACATGAGAAGCGCAAGACAGCTACGAAAAAAGATGGAAAGTATGGAATATATTACACCATTAAGGCAGTCACTAAAACTACAGAAAGAAAAAGCACCAGATCAAAAGACAATCGAACACTAAAATGCCTAACCTCTTATTTAAACGATGGAACCATAATTAACCAATTAATATAGAGGAACAAAATAATTTTTCATTCCAATAACGACTGATATTTTTTTAATGAAATCATACCACATCAAGAACACAATCTCAGGCTTTCCTGAAGCCATGAAGTATTACCACTCTTGTAATGCAAGGATTTTCTGCTTCTTTCCAGGAAGGAAAGCCCATAGGCAAGCACTTTAAGCTTGCCTATTCCTTCTTCCAGTAAAACAAATTGATCCTTGGATAGTTCAGTATCAAGAGTTTCATTCGAACAACTCAAGCATATTGCAAGATTCTAGAAAATATCTAAGACAGTATATAAAATGTATGTATATGTATATGTATATGTATATGTATATGTATATGTATATGTATATGTATATGTATATGTATATGTATATGTATATGCCTAAGATGTAATACTGCACAGGTTCGAATCCCAGTAAGGGTATGGCTAGCTGATGAGAGCTAAATAGCTTGAAATAGATCTATACGTCTCCCTTTATTTATTTATCAGCACAAATACAACACACACACACACACACACACACACACACACACACACACACACACACACATATATATATATATATATATATATATATATATATATACTTAAAGTCTTTATTTATCAGCACAAATAATAACACATATATATATATATATATATATATATATATATATATATGTAACCTCTTAGAAATCATTAGCATTTACATTTAATTAAAACAAGCATAATTTACCCATCTCTAACATTTTTCCAGCCTGAACTGGATACATTCATTTTATACTGTTTCAATTCAGCAATCTTCAGTTAACACAATACAATTACAATGAAATAAATACCAATGAACTACACTTTTACCATGGAGATTTGGTTCTCTGCTGTTATCAAAAATTAGACTCTGCTTCAAATAGGAGTCATTGCTGGCCTGGAGGCCTGCTGAAAACTAACTACGCGCAATATTTTTCTCAAAACACAAAAGCATTCTTCTATTATTTCCCTTTAAGCGTAATATTTCTGGCTGTATAATTTTAAGGGAACCCACAATTTTTGCTCATGCATTATTTATCTTTTAACACAAAACAGTTACTTCACTGAGAGACTGTAAATCGTAATGTGATTTGAATGAACAATTAAATGATGGACATCATAAACTAGATTTATAAGCTTCACATTCTTATGAAAAAAATATCTTAGCATAATTTAACTCCAAAGAACTAGAATATTCTTCTAAAACAATGCAGATTCATGGAACTGCAGCTCCCCCAACAGTATCTGAGAAGTTAAACAGCACAGAGATTGTTCTAATAAATGGCTTGATATTGCTATGGGTAACCAGAGTAACTGCTTTTTTAAATTTAAAAAAAGACAGTTCTGTTATACATATTTTAAAAAAAACATGTCATACTGCATTTATTTTTTTTCCTGAATGGATTCAGAAATTAAGAAGTATCAAACAAATGGAGCATGTTGAACTTGGAAAACAATCTTCAACCGAAAAAAACTTAGCTGAAGTACAACATATTCTACTAAAATAGATGAAAATAGAGATGTGACAAAAACAAAAACAGCACCACACAGATTAATCACTGAATGACAACACAGATTGTGTAAAAGACCATTGAGAGAGAATTTGCAATATGAATGGCTACCAAGAGAAATGGGAATTGTTGAAATATAGGAACATTGCTGATCTACACAGCTTTAGTGCTTCATGGAATCTCTTTCCCATTCAGGAAATTGGGGTCGTATTTATAAATATTCACTGTTTTTTCAAGGTTAACTTGTTTGGGGTGTTTTAAGCAACAATTTGATATTTGCTCCCAAATTTCCAATCCACTGAGGATGAGGAGGAGCACCTTACCCACAAAGCTGGAACTAGACTTCCCATACAGCTGTGTTTGGATTCAGAGAACATAAAAGAACATTTGAGATTAGCTATTATGAAAGTTGGCAGGCAACCAATTAAATAATTCCAAATATCATGGCCATTTATCACCAACAGAGGCATATATCATCTTTTTTCCAAACTTTTGAAGTAAGAAACAATACTGTAAGACTATTCTTAGCATTATCCTACAAAGACAAAGCTTAGCAGTAGGAGCTATGATTATGCATTTTTATCTAAGCTCAACTGTAACTAATAGGATCTATTTTCATTTAAAAAGAATTGTAAGGAAAGACTCAACATTACTTTAGCTTGATCTCAACCAATGGACCAAGCTCCCCTTATTATGCAATTCTCATAAAATCCAGTAGTGTCAGAGTTCTAGAAACAAACTACTGTTACACAGACTAAATGATAAAAACTAAATGTACAACTTAGGGGTGGGTTCCTCCCGGTTCGCACCGCTTCGCACGAACCGGTTCGTCGGTGAACCCGGAAGTAATTAACTTCCAGGAACACCTGTACCGGTCCTGGCCCCTGTTGCTGCAAAGTGCCCTTTTGCCAGCGCATCGCAGCTCACTTGCTCATTCCCCCGCCCATCCGCAGCTCGCTCCCTCGCTCCCCCGCCCACCCGCACTAAGCCCAGCCTGCCGCTCACTGATTGGCTGGCGTCCAGCCAATCAGTGAGCGGGCTGGAGGTGAAGCGAAGCTTTTTTCGCGCTTGGCCTCCATTTGAAAATTCCCTTTGGCCTTTGCTTGCTGCTTCCCCCTCAGGTAAGCAACAAAGCCCAAGCAGCGGGACTCGGGAGGCTTCGGGTGGGTAGCGGGCGGCGGCCCAGCTTTCGTGAGGGAAGGCCTCCAGGCCTTCGCTCACAAAAGCTGCAGGCTCGCGTGCACTACGCGGCCGAAGCTGGGTGGGGGGGGTGGCAGTAGCGGCGGCAGCGGTAGCGGCGGCGGCAGCATTAGCAAGCCACTCCCATCCGGTCACATGGGTGGCAAGCCATGCCCACAAAGGAGGCCACGCCCACCGAGTAGGTTCGAACAAATTTTGAAACCCACCCCTGGTACAACTTAGCCAAGTCTGGCAATAAATCATTATTAGTTAACAGGTGTCAGCTTATTTCAACATTTTCAGTCCTCAAGATTCAATTTTGTTTATGTGTTATAATTTGATCTTAATGAGAGAGAGAGATGAAATTACAATGCTGGTACACTTTAAACATGCCATTTGAGTGCATGGTTTGTTGAAACATCTGAATGCTTCTCTACTGATAAGAAATAAGATACAGAACAATTTCATATATGGATGTAAAATCACAAGATATCTTGCTGCCTTGCTCGATTCTTCTGCCCCTTGCTTCCTCATGCACACATACACATATATGTTCTTCTTCCCTTACAAACGTATAGTTCTCTCATGCACTCTTCTCAGTCCTCATACCAGGAGACAAGGCCTTTCAAATATTCCACATGACTAGCACTTTCTTACGAGAGAGGATAGGAGGACTTTGTTATTGTTGTTTTTCAAAAAGGCTAATTTCTTCTCCTCAGTAAAGCATTGCAAACTGGGTTACAGTCATTGTTTTCTCTTTATGTGGTTTATTAACATAAAAAAAATCTAAAAATAAATATAACTTACCATGTTACCACGTTTCATAGAGTACTTAGAGGTGAGATACTTTCCATTGCCACAAATGTTCAGACAGGTAAATTAAAGCTCCAATAAATATCAAGCCCAGACATACTTCTGAATCTCATCTAGCATTCTAATATTGAATTCAATTTTCTTTTATATTTTTTCCCAAATTTCAACAGCTATCTAAATAGGTTCTTGTTCCTAGATTATAGCACATCTTTCCACAATCTTTATATGTTGTATGGTATATGCTGTCCTAACCTTCTACATCTCTGAATTTTCTTTAACATCTGGATTTGTTAATTAAAATTACATATATGCTGAAAAATAGTTGAAGAGTGAGCCTAGCAGGCATAAGTACAGCGTTTCCCCAAAATTAAGGCGGGGTCTTATATTAATTTTTGCTCTAAAAGCAATTTTTGCTCGTCTGAGCTTATTTTCTGGTTAGATGCTATTTTCAGGAAAATATAGTACTAAATACATCCACCTGGCTGATATCTTAACTGGGGCTTATTTGGGGGTAGGGCTTATATTATAAGCATCCTGAAAAATCACGCAGGACTTATTTTCCAGTTGGATCTTTTCAGGGAAACATGACAGCAGCACATAGCAGCTATAAAAGTTGCAAACATGTAAAAAGAAAAGTGGTGTTCTGTGCTTAACTTGGGAATAAAGTAAACATCAATGCCTGGTTGTTATCAACAGACTGTCTAACCTGGAGAGAGATCAAAGGTGGGAGGATAAAGAAATGGCTTGCCACAAAAGAAAAATGGCACAGAATGAAATATTTTATTTAATTCAAATAGTTTCAAAAAGTACTTTTTTAAAAATGTTATAATAAGAACAGGAAAAGTAAAAAGGTAGACTACTACTACAATGCAACAATTAGCAAAGGCAGCAATCCAAAAATATAATGAAGTTTTAGTCTGCCACATTACACTTCTGTTCTATTACTCTCCATTGCAATAAAAAATATGATGTACTTTCAATATTTTTTACAGAAAAGATCAGTATCCCAAGCAAGTATTTAACATATGGGATGATGCATCAATTGGTAAGTATCTTCCTTGTACATGTCAAGAAAGGTACCTATGGGTTTATGTGATAATTTTTAATGACAGTCTCTCCCTTCCACCACATTTATATAGAAAAGAGATAAAAGATTTCCTAAAACTGACATATCTTCAAAGCTGAAATTTGTTCTTGTTTAGTAAAAAGCAAAATGCATATTTTTTGTATGGATATGTGAAAATGTTTAAAGCTTTAACATAAAACATACAGATGGAGTTTTCATTGTTTCATGGTGAATGAAAAAAAAAACCTGCCAAGGAATACTTTTTTTTAACTGCCTCTTGTTCTTCTTTGTCACCATCACCAATATATCTTTTAACTATAGTTAATCAGGAATATATTCAGAGCAGCTCAATAGCTGGTGTAATTCTAGACCAGGGCTATGATGGGGACCCAGGAAACTCTTTATCCAACAAATATCTAAAGTATAATTTATATCATTGATTGCTCACAGAATCAATGTTCGTGAAATCTACTGCTTCAGAACCTATGGTAATTAAAGAAAAATAGACCAAGGTACCTATAAATGTAGACTCATTCTCCATCCATGTCTCTGAATATGGATAAAAAATGTAAAATTAAAAAATTTAAAAAATTTAAACATCTCCCTACGCAGAGATTAAAAAGAAGGAAGTTCTTTGTAAGTAAAATTGTGCAAATAAGATGCCTGAAAAATTCTGGATTTCTAATTTTCTTATGCCTGTTTAAATAACAGGCACACTTTACTATAGCAAGAAGAAATTGCATTCCTTTTGGCTACCAAACAATTGTGTGAAGGCTGGGAAGAGTTTAATCTACCTAAGAGGAGATCTCTGGGGATGCAGTTAAACTCTTTCTCCTATCCCTATAATATTGATTGTTTTTATTCTTTCCCAAGCCATTTTAGGGGAAATTTCAGCCAGATATCATAAAAATTGCAATGCCACTCTAATATTGAAATGATCTGACAACAGAAGTGCAACAATAGGCTTATAGTTAAAATCCTTGGGAGAGGTACTGAAATAGACCACCTACTTTTCCATTAAGCCAAAAGAATTAAACAGAGAAGAAGGCAGTAAAAGAGTTCCAATATGCATTTTAGGAAAGAGCAAACACTTATTCTTTTCTCACAACAATCTAAGAAATCTTAATCTAATGTGCTGTTTAATGTTTATGAATACTTACCAAGGTTTGTATTTGGGCCAGCAAGAAGCTGTTTGAATTTATCTAACCGCAATGCTTCTCTTTCAGATAATACATGAACACCAGAGGCATTATCTGCCATCCCGCCAGTAAGTGCATATGTAGAGGCTTGTGGAAGCGACTGAGATCTTGGCACAGAAGTATTTGCATTAGTGTTATCTAGAAAATATAACAGGAGAAACAAGGCATAAAGTTGATTACATCTGAAATGGGAGAAAGAAAAGTTATTTTTAATAAATAAATATGCACACATACATACATACATACAGGTAGTCCTCAAAGTTCAAAGTTTTAACAGCACTGAGAAAAGTGACTTATGACCGCTTTTCAGTTACAACCTTTCCAGCATCCCCATGATCATGTGATCAAAATTCAGATGCTTGGCAACTAATTCATATTTATGACTGTTGCAGTGCCTAGAGTCATGCGACTTCATTTTGCGGCCTTCTGACAAGCAAAGTCAATGGGGAAGCCAGAGTCACTTAACAACTGTGTTACTAGTTTAACAACCACAGTGATTCACTTAACAACTGTGGCAACAAAAATCATAAAATGGGACAAAACACATTTAACATGTTTCACTTAACAACATAAATTTTGGACTCAATTGTGGTCATAAGCGGAGGACTACCTGTACAGTATTACTACGTATTTTAGAGTAGAGTAGAGTAGAATAAAATTAGAATAGAATAGAATAGAATAGAATAGAATAGAATAGAATAGAATAGAATAGAATAGAACAGAACAGAACAGAACAGAACACTTTATTGGCTAAATGTGTTTGGACACACAAGTAATTTGTCATTAGTGCATATGGTCTCAGTGTACCTAAGAAGAATAAAACACATTCATCAAGAATAAAAAGATACAATACTTAGTGATAGTCAAGGTTACTAATAAGCTGCTATTATTATTATTATACAATTGTATCACAGCGGCCAGTTGTTTCGCCAGATTTGGCATTGGTTACCAGTCGGGCCCCACCCAGGGGCCTAGGACGTCGTAACGTATTTTCGTAATATGCGTGCAGATCCAAGCAGTGCAGCTTTTTGCATTTGACTGATGGTGATTTTGTCAATTTTTAACTGTTTTAAATGTAATTCCAGTGCTTTTGGAATAGCACCTAATGTGCCAATTACCACTGGAATTACCACTGCTGGTTTGTGCCATAGTCGTTGAATTTCGATTTTTATTTCATTCAGTTGCCTGGCCAATATTGCATGTAAACTGGTCAGATATTTGAGCCAGAAACCATGTAATTGGTCCTTTCCAGGTGATGTCCAATTCTTTACCTTTTTTACTCGATTTTTGACCATCTGAGTTGTTATTTCTAATACTTGCATTTGTTTGTTGCCAATGCTTTTCTCAAAGTCATGTATCCACTTTGCTTCCTTATTGTAGTCCTTTGCATTTTCCCACAATTCTTTCAGGAATTCAACTGTGGCCTGTTTTTCTGGTTTTTCACTTTTGGTGTCACCATTCACATTAAGACTTTGATAAAAACGCCGATGATCTGATCGAAATTGTTGATTTTGTTTATATTGGATGATTCGTGCCTCATATCTTTCAATTTTTCTAGCTGTTGCTGTTATCTGCTGTTTTACAATCTCTACAGCTTCATTGATGTTTCTTGTATCCAATCTATCTTCTGATTAGCCGATCTATGATTTTGTTGTTTTTAAGCCGTTGCTCATGCATGTTCTTTAAGTTACTAGCATCTGCCCTTAATTTTTTGACTTTTTGTTCTAATCGGATTTTCCACTTTGGCTTTGATGCTTTTTCTATTGTGTGACTAGGTACTTTGATTTTAATGCCTAGTTCATTAGTGACTATTACAGCTGCACTGTACATTAACTGGTTCGTTTCCAAGATGGATCCCGATTCAATTGTTGAAAACAATGCATTAACCATTTTCATGATAGGGGCCAAAATTTTCTTAGGCACAGTTTTTAGTGATGGTAAACGTTGCCTTTCCTCATTAAGCAGAAAATGCTCCATGATCTTATCCTTCAATTCTTTTTGTTTTTGAGTTAGTTCATCAGTTGGTTCAGTGATAACTGGTTCTAGTGGTGGTAGTGTTATTTCCTCCCCGAGAGCTTCTTCTGGGAGTTCTACTATGTCTTTAGTTGTGTCTTGAATATCAGTTATTTCCGCTTGTGATATTGTTTTTTTGGTTTTGCAATTTGCCTGAATTTCCTCTAGTTCAACTTCACTAAACACTTTATTCCGTATAATAAATCGCCTTTGATCTGCTAGTCGTTGTTCACTAACATTTGAATCTGGATATTGTTGTTTCCATAATTCATACATTCGCTTTCAATAGCCTCTTTTTTCTGGCTTTGAGTTGTAGTAACAGGCCATTATGGCACGGTTTTCATCTGCACTATATTTTTGTCGTTTTGTTGGCTGGTCCACTTGTAGCCCATTTGTCGACGGATGTCCAGGGACCCCAACATCCGCCGCGGCCCTTGTTAACCCGCGCAACGACCGATGCGGTATGGAATTCTTATTCGTTTTTTCACCATATTGTATGGGTTGGCAGGTTTTTTTTATGGGACCAGATGCCAACCTGACCCCAACCCTCTTCCTTTCTCATCCGGGCTTGGGACCGGCAATGGCGGAGGTTTTTTATTATTATTATTATTATTATTATTATTATTATTATTATACAATTGTATCACAGCGGCCAGTTGTTGTTGTTGTTATTATTATTATTATTATTATTATTATTATTATTATTATTTGGTTAATCTTTGGTGAGATTCACAGCCTTTGGGACTGGTTGGTAGCTCAACAGCTTGAGCCCTAACCAAGGACCTAGGAACTGTTAAGGTAACGTTGCAGGATATAAACTGTTTATTATTATCATCATCATCATTATCATCATCATCATCATCATCATCAAACCTTTGACTACAAATAGCAATATTTATCCCCTTACCTCCAAACCAGATATAAGACTAGATCTATCCTGCCATTGACCTCATGTTTGTCAAGAAACGAATGGGAAAACTAAGGAGTACCACATTGAAATTCCCTTTTGTTAGAAAGGAAGTATTTTACTTGTAACAAGAAAGTACAGTGCTATTTTATATAATACTTAGAAATCCATTATAATTTTCTCATACTGAAAATAGTAAAAATAAGATTTTTCCCATTTCTCCTACCAGAGGAATGGTCTCTGGAGAACTAAGAGGGATTAGTTCCATGTAAGTCGGGATAATCAATTCACTATTCACATTATAGGAATTGAGCTATTAGCCATTTTCCAACTTCACTTTTGGAAAACCAGCATGACCTTTCAATTGGTGCTCAGGAACAACTGTTGCATTCAGCCGGGGAAGCATAGGGCAGCAATTGAGTTTCTTAAGTGTAATATACTGTACCTGCAGAACTTGATGCGTCTGTTTCACTGACAGATTTAACCAGCCTGTTGTCACCACACGCAGCTGAAGGCAAGTCTGAAATTTTCTGGGGCTCTTCCCTTTCTATCTGTTCCTCCTGCAATTTGTGCTGCTCTTGTAATTTGCTGTGATTCTGAATTACTCTGTTAGCCGTTTCCATGACTACATCAGTGTTGAGGCTTTCTGTAGCCATTGCTAAAAGTTCGTCATCATCTTCCCCTACATCCCAGGCATCACTCGTGTTGCTTTCAAATTCCTGAAATGTGCTGACTTTCTTGGTTTTTCCTGGGGTCGTTGGAGGCTTGTTTCCTTGTTTTAAACTGTTTAAAAACAAACAAACAAACAAAAAATCAGCTTTTACCAATACTTGCATTACTGTAAAATTTAATTAAGGGGGAAAAAATGAAGCTGACTAAAACTGATGTATTTCTGATGGAAAAAGCCAGCAGATTAGGATGTCATTTTGAGAATAATAGAATAACAGAGTTGCAAATGACCTAGGAGGTCTTCTAGTTCAACCCACTTGCACAAGCAGGAGACCCTTCGGGACAAATGGCTGTCCAGAATTTCCATAATGTTTCATTTACTCAGTTGTAGCTGTTAAAATAAAACAAGCAAAAAGAGAAAAAGGAGAGAGAGTTCTAAATAAACAATTGTAAGTAACAATTATTTATACAATAGGTGTTAACACTGTAGCAAAAAGCCCTTCTCAAGAACACATGGTTTTCATATGCTTTGTTTGTGTTCAATGTGAATAACCACTATGTAAACTAAACCTCTCTGTCATGCCAGTTGGAATTATCACAAACAGTATCAATCAGATATAGTACTGTTCCAATATAATGCTGGACTTCACAGACAAGAGATGTCGATTAAAATAACACAATATGAAAACAGCTAAATCAGAAGATCGAGTTAGTTTTTAAAAACATCCAAATCAGAAGCTTTTTGTCAGCCCTAATGAGGTGCTAATGAATGAAGCAATCTTCCATTTGCACAGAAGATTGCTTCACTCTTTACCACTCATTAGGGCTGAAAAAAAGCTTCAAATATTTTTACTGCAGCATACTGTTGGAAAAATTTCCCCATTCCAGTTGGGAGAAGCCAACTAGGAAAGAATTGAAGACTGCCTTAAGAGGTACTTCTTTTGTCCAGGAGATAATCCTCTCAAGTGCAAGGCAGAGAATTCCTGTGACTACATGATTTCTATTCTTTTGGGATAATCCCTTTAAGGACGGCTATCTGAGTTTTCTCTATGGTTTCCTTCAGGCAAGTGCTTCAGGCAGGTTTGTTCCTTCAGGCAGGTTTGTTGATTCAGCTTTGTTACATTTTTACAAGGTGTGAAGTGCTTTTGGCTGAATGCCCAGACATCTTGTTAAGTTTATTAAGAGTGTCCGTCCCGTCCCGTCGCCGGGAAAAAAAGGGGCAAAAAGTTTTAGCAAAAAGTGTCATTTTATTATACTATTGTGTTTGCTTGCTTTTCTGATGTTATGGGAATAAAAATGAATACCTGCTAGGCAGAATTTTCCCCCCTATTTTCCTCCCCCAAAACTAAGGGGTGTGTGTGTGCGCGCGCGTGCACGTACGCACTCAGATTTACTACAATCGATATACTACTAAAATTCATGTTGTGAATTTTTAAACAAGTGAAACAATGTATCATAGGGCAACAATTTTTAAATCAATGTGTCTCAACTGGATTAACCTTTCCTGATTCATGCAGCACCTCTCAGATGCTGCATGAATCCCAACCTGCACTACCCACCCCATGTATTGTCCCTGACCTGCACAGGACTTCTTGCATTATCCCAAGCACCCCAGATATCCATCCCAACACAGGCCATCCTCCTTGCACCATTTACAACCAGCATGGGACCTCTAAAATACCCCTGCAATACCCATACACTCTTTTTGCCTCCCCCACATACCTACCTGACTCACAGAGCATTTCTTAATACTCCCCATGAACTCCACTCACTCTTGACTCATGCTACCCCATTGTACACCCTATCCGGCCAGCACAAGATCTCTCATGTACACCAGGCACCCTTCTGATCTATCTCACCCATCACCCTGACCCACATGCCACCTATAGTTCACTCCCGCGTGCCATTTGTAACCTGCACCTCTGCACCTGCTCAACTCACTTAGCTGCTTGCTGGCCTTTGATTTGCAACTTCCTGCTGGCTTCACACTGACTTTATCCCTGCAAACTTTCCATAACTAAAGTAAATGATGAAGCTGGCAGGGACTTGAGGAAGGAGGGGAGAATATTTCTGATACTCCCTGCCAGCTTCCCCAAAAGAAAGTTAATGGAGAATATGGTAGGAAGTCAGAAGTCACTCCTACTCCCCTCTGCTTTTTTGCCTACCTGTAGACATTCCGTTTCTCTGTTTAGATAAAGAAATATCTCTGAAATGATGATCCAACAGGGCACAGATTGTCTACTCAACTCTAATATTGTTCTCATTTTTCTATCACATTACATTCTATAAGCAGGTAGTTTCTACACAGCAGGACAGGTTCTGAGATGAACAAGTGTATTTCACAGAATTCAGCATAGAACTCCCTATAACATTGCTTATGTTGTAAGAGCTGTTTGGGGGTTTAATAAGCCACAATGAAATTTGATAGCTTTTATGGTATTAATCAAGGGTTAAAAAAGAATGTAGACACAATGGCAGTTGAAGTGTTTGAATTTCTTTACTTGATATTTCATATTACTATGTCTTATAAATATATAAAATTCTCTGTAATATGTTTTTCCTTCATAAAAAATTAATCTATCATAATAGAACAGCAGCAACTGAAGTTTAAAACCTCTTTAAATGTTTGACTAAATATATAAAGATAATTTCAGTACATTTTAAGCGTGATTGAATATCATTTCTGAATGCTGAAGGACAGCTCAGAAATCATTTAACACACTAACTTGTTCAGTAATTAGTTTTTTAAAATATTTAATACATAAATCCTACAAAATGTTCATGTTTTCTTTATTTTGCTTCTTATGTAAATTTGAAAAAGAACTTTTTACAGAAAATTTAAATTCTGGGAGAATGTTTAGTTGAAAAGTGGCATAACATGTGTTGCACAATTATATTTTTAGGAATGCCATTATTAAAGTAGATCTTTCTTTTGTTTGCTTGGAAAAAATGTTTAGAACAGTCTCATTGTTTTACTTCCTAAAAATGTCTTTAGTATCCTGCTGAAAAGACTACCTATACTGTTAACATCTTTTAATTAAATAGTATACGGGTAGTCGAGTTACAATGGGTCACTTAGCAACTGTTTGAAGTTACAATAGACCCTCCGAAAGATACTTAAGATTGGTTTTAAAGTTATGGCTGCTGCAGTGCCCCCATCGTAGTTCACCCTTATGACCAACTGCAGGAATGCTGTAGCATTTCCCCATCAAACTCCTCCAATCATCCCTCTGAGTCCCCTCAGGCCTGCTCATCCAGGCAACAGAAGGCAATTACAGACTGTAGGCTGGGTCCAACTTACCATTGAGCCACCCAAGGCTCCCTCTGCCCCTGCAAGTTCCATGGATGGAAGTAGGTCTTGGCCTACAGTCTGCAACTATTCTCTGTGTGTCAGCAACTTCTACTGTTGTGGCCCACCAGCAGCCAGCGCAGCTGTCAGACAGTGAGGAGATTGGGGAGGAACATGGGCCAGTCCTGGAGTCTGGGGAAGGCTCCGATGAGGGCTCTGCATCAAAGGCAGAGATGGGGAGAGGGCTGTCCAACAGTTATCAGCTGCCTTCAGAGTCAGACATCAGTGAGGTAGACGAACAGCTGGAGTCTGTTCCCAGTGTACGCATGCGCAGAGTTTCCAGGTAAAGGAAAAAGCTAAAGAACAGGGGTCAACTTGGGAGTAAGGCCACAGGTGAATGGCCCCTCCCAGAGTAAAATAAAAGAGGAGCAAAAGGGGAGTGGAGTTTGCAGGAGACAATTACTTCACTTAATTGATTCATGTCTCTACGAGACTCTTTGCCAAGTGACTCTGTAAACTGCTTGACTCTGTAAACCGCTTAGAAAGGGCTGTAAAAGCAATATGAAGCGGTATATAAGCCTCAATGCTGTTGCTACACACCAATTTTACAGAAATTAGAAAACTTACAATTACCCTTGGGCTCAGCCTGCTCATCTCCTACAGTTACCAATGTACATTCACCAGTTGAAAGTGGAAATATTTTGATATTAACCAGTTTTCTTGTTAAGGTGGGCTTGCAACCTTATTCTGAATTCTGATTTGCATTAATGACAGTTGGTGCAGATACAACAGTGACAAGATTCAGTCAAACTAAGACATACTAAGCCGTTCATTTAAAGTTGTGTGATACTTCAGCATTGCTATTTGCAAAGAATAGAGTATTATGCATAAAGCAACGCTTTGCCCAACATACTGCCAGTTATTGGAGCATGCAAACCTAGGTACTAATTACATATCAAAAAGTAAGAACAGAGAAAAGTTATGCAAGAGACAGCAAGTATTTCCACAATTATCTGTAATGATTATAACATACCTTAGCCACGTTATTATACATATTAAAGGCATCATGCAACAATAGCTTGGATTTCTGCCCTTTATTATTTGTTCAGGCATTTATTTTACATATATAGAGAGATCTCAGGGAAGTAATCTACAATTTTTAATTTTCAATATACTATTGGTTTATTACTTTATGCTTAGGTAATAAACTATGACTTAATGGTGAATGGTGAGGTGGTCTAGTGCTGAAGACACTTGTCTCCCATTCAGAAGATTTCTCTCCTGGGGTGTAAATAAAATATTTGCTGCAAACTCCATGTGGCATCAGAAAGGGCTTCCAGGCAGTAAATGCTCAGATCCATCCAGTCATCCCGACTGTACCCAAATTAAGGGATTACAGGGTCGTAAAAGGGCATTTAACCTTGACTTACTATAATTGTAAATATATGTGTTTGCATCTGCTGAATTTCTAAGTGGTTCATGACTGTCCACATGCTAACTGGGATCTTGTCTAACCATGCAACACCAGTTTTATGGGAATAGCTTTGGTTATATGAGAAAGAAAACTATGGGTTATATGAAGAGAAACGTATACAAGATTAAGCAACAACATAAGCATAAGCATAACAAAATAATTCTAAAACTTCAGTAGACACTTAAAGAGCAATTAATATTTAGTTTTGTTTTATCAACTTTTACTACCAGTACTGAAGAAATAGCCATAAACTATGAATTGCCACACAATATTCTTTGGAACTGCAAGCACTTTTGAAAAATCTATTATAACTGAGATAGCTGAATGACCATGGTTTCTCTCTGTTATCACAGTAAGGATCCTTTGTTTACTTTTCTCATCTATGAATTAGATCGAACTCTATTCATTATTAACCATCCTGACATGGATGGGTAATATCCAAGAGTAGTCATATCAGCAGAACATATTCTGATGTCCACATTAAATTCACTAGAAGAAAACAGATCAGCTTCTCTTCACAAAAAGTAAAATCAGTGAATGAATTTAATATTTACTGTGATGAAAAAGAACGAGACAGTGTTCTACATGCTTTCCCAATTTCTCACAGTAAGAAAATGAAACCATTGCAGTAAATAAATGTGACCCAAATTATACTTCATATATTACATCAAATTACTGTTTAGTTAGAAAGTGGGATTTCCTGTCTGGAAATAGGCAAAGTATACAGCATTAGTATCAGTAAAGCGAATCACAAAGCTTTCATTTTACATAAAGAAATGAGCAGTATTAACATACAACTACAATCCAGGATTCTTGGCTAAGTGTTTATGGTGAATAAGTCACATGCTGGTACATAATACCTGTTCATTTCTGTTTTCTGTTCCCTTTACGCAATCAAATGAAACAGAGAACTCATGGCAATAATAATCTAGTTACGGTTTCACAACACAAATGTAGAAACAAACAACAATTCAGAGAATTGCAAGCAACAGAGCAGAGTCTTAAATTAAACTAGACAATCCATAGCTTTTTGGGCATCCTTTCAAACACATTTCCTTGCCAGATTCCTCAATGCCATCAATAATCACAGAACTTCTGATGTACTGTCTTTACTGGAAAGGTTGAGATACATTCAGAAATGTATCTGCCTTCAAAATCTGCCTTCATTTTGAACTATACAACACAGTCAAACAACAGCACAGGAAATATCTTATGAAATTCTGTATTATGTCGCAAATTGTTTCATGATAATTTTTATGTTATAAAATGTTTTTTAAAATTTGCCAAATTTCAGTTTCACAAGAGTCAGTCCTGGATTTCAGATGCATTCTGTAAGTTAACCAATATGAAGTACCTTGATTATTATTATTTTTTTTAAAAAAAACTTTGCCCTAAAATCAGAGGTGGGTTTTTGCCGGCTCCGCCCATCCACCCGGATGCTTCTGCGCATGCGCATAAGTGTCATGCGCATGGACAAGCAAACCGATAGTAAAAAAAATGGAAATCCACCACTGCCTATAATGCATTGTTTCACCCAATTAAAGGTTATAGTTATGTTTTTAATAGTATGTTGATAATACAATACATAATCAATTAATTAATTTCAACAGTTTATATAAAGGGAAGGAAAAATTACACTGTTAAAACTGCATGTTGCAGTTCCTTTTAAGCTATAGTACAGTAATAGAACAGATAGTAAATGTCATTTATAAACATTATGATGAAATTACTTTGTGTTTAAACATTATAACTGAAAATGTGACTCAGTTGATTAGGTTATTTGTATCTCTGAGATTTTAACGAGAAATGATTACTTATTTCTTTAAAAAGCATGGCATTAAATATTCATTCAATAAGCTAACCTAGCCAAAATGTATTCTCTTGTACTCATGAGGGCACTTACGCCAGAAAGAAACAGAATAGGAATACAACTAAAGCATTTACTCAAGTTTAAGATAAGGCAGTAAGATTTTCACAAAAATAAAGTCCCTCAGCCACAAAAGAAAAAAAAACTTACTTTCCATGTAACAGTGGATCAAAAGGAGGATGCTGAGCGCCATATACATGTTGAATACTAAAAAGGAAAATAAGAGAAATAACATTCAATTCAATTACAGCAAATCTCTAATACTTGGAAGTAAGTCTACAAAATGTGAATGTGGCATATTCAATAATAACTTTCTATAGCGGGTTTCATAATACAGAGTTCATAATTATACCAATTACAGCATACATGAAAGGATCCTAACAACTTTCAAAATCTGGAGATGCTTATAGGTCATTACTGGAGCTTTACATCGTCAACTCCAAGATGACAAAAAAAACAAAGAGTTGGAAACATGATACAACTGCTTCCTTCCTTGCAGATGGGCATTCTGAGCCTGACTATTATGTGTGCAAAAATCAGGGCAATCACTAGATGGCAACAGAGGACTCAGGCATCCAATATCCCTGTGTTGTTATTGTATCTAATGAACAGATTTTTTTTTATTCCAGATCTGGTAGCCCTAAATACTCAAAGGAGGAGGAGGAGGAGGAGGAGGAGGAGGAGGAGGAGGAGGAGGAGGAGGAGGAGGAGGAGGAGGAGGAGGGAGGAAAACAACTACTTGGCTATCTCACCTTCCATGGAAGGCCTTATCACCATCCCGTTCTGAATGGAGGAACAAAATCTACTGGCAAAATTTTTAACTTGGTTAAAAATATGATCCAAAAAAGATACACACTGATTTGTATAACTAATACCTACACTACACAATACTAATACACACAACAGGCCAATATTAGGCTGACCACAATCTTTAGAAACCCTTAAACATCTGGTTGTATTACTGATCATGGGAGTCAGAAGGTTAGTCCGAGCCCATGAAATGTCATTTTTAGTATCAGTCTTATGTTATTTGCAGTAACATAAGAGGTGTGTGTAGACGTAATTTTCTACTCTATCACTCATTTTCTAAAGTTATTTGTTTCCTAAAATAGTATGATAAAAATCCTCCCTCCCCCTAGTTTATTCTTGAAGAAGAATTAAGAATGAACAGTATTTAAAGCAGGTGTAGCGAGCTCATTGCTTATAGGCCACGTATGGTCCTGGACAAATACTAAATTTACTACTATGCAAGGTTTGAAATAAAGACTTTCTAATATGTTCAGCAAACCTTTGTACTCCATCTAGCTCATGGTTCCCAAAGTGGGTGGTACCTCCACCTGGGGGGCGGTGTGATGACTTAGGGGGTGCTAAGAGGCAAGGGGGGCAGCAGAGGGACGGTAAGGGGACAACCCGAAGGGGACATTCTCCCAGCGGCGTCTCAGGCAACTTTCTCTCTTGCCGCACAAGGAAGGAAGCCAAATTTGTTTATTTAATCTCCCGCTCCAGCTTCCCCTGCCCTACTACATTAAGATCTCTGCGCTTCCCATTTCTGCTGGAAGCACACAGGCCATGTGAACGAGCAGGCGCGCGAGGCCCTTCGATGATCTGAGGGAAGCCGGGAGGTGCCAAACTGCACCCAGCCGTCCTCACTCCCTCGCCGTTAAGGGTGGGAGCGCATGAGATGTCGCTGGGAGATTGTCCCCTTCAGATTGCTGAGACAGCAAATTTCAAGGGGAAATGCAGCTGCTGGAATCGGTGCCCCTGCAACTTAATGCTCTCCAAGAATTTGTATTTGTATTTGTATTTGTTTATTATTTATAGGCCGCCCTTTTCCCTGAGGGGACTCAGGGCGGCTTACAATTTATGGGGAGGGGAATACAAAACAATGAGACATAAACAACACATAAGTAAAAATAGAACACAACATTCATTCATCATTCGGGTGGGGATGGATTACAATCTTTATCCCCAGGCCTGACGGGATAGCCAGGTCTTAAGGGCTGTACGGAAGGTCTGGACGGTGGTGAGGGTACGAATCTCCACGGTGAGATCGTTCCAAAGGGTCGGAGCTACTACTGAAAAGGCTCTCCTCCGCGTAGTTGCCAGTCGACACTGACTGGCAGATGGAACTTGGAGGAGGCCTAATCTGTGTGATCTGATAGGTCTTAGGGAGGTAATTGGCAGGAGGCGGTCTGCAGAAGCCTGCATTACCGGGAGCAGCAGAAGAGCAGCAGCGGGCACCACTGCCACCCGTGGTGTCCAGCATCCTCCTTAAGAGCCTCGAGTTGCAACCATTTGCATGTCTCTCCCGAGCTTCTCTCAGGAGATGAAATGGCAGGTACCCCACTGGCAGATCCTCTGGGTGAAAGGCGAGTGAAGAATGCAGTGACGGGAGAGGCTGGCTGTCCCCAGCTCTCAAGGAGGAAGGAGGCAGTGATGAGGCCCTCCAAGAGCTGCAGGTGGCAGGAAAAATGAGGCTTCTTTGCAGCTTCCCAGCTGGCAAAACAGAAATTTTCGCCAACTGGAAGGTATGTGTGTGAGAGAGAGAGTCGGGGTGAGTGAGTGAGAGAGGGGGGGGGAGAATAAAAGGAAGGAAGAGAGAGAGAGAGAAAAGAGAGACAAAGAGAGAAAGAGAGAGAGAAAGAAAGAGAAAGAAGGACAGAGAAAGTAAGTGGGGGAGACAGAGACAAGAAAGAAAGAAGGAACAAAAGAAGGAAGGAAGGAAGGGAAAGGAAGAAAAGAAAGAGAGAGAGAGACACACAAGAAAGAAAGAATGGACGGAAGGAAGAAAAAGAAAGGAAAGAAAGAAAGAAAGAGGGAAAGAGAGATATAAGAAGGAAGGAAGGAAGGAAGGAAGGAAGGAAGGAAGGAAGGAAGGAAGAAAGAAAGAAAGAAAGAAAGAAAGAAAGAAAGAAAGAAAGAAAGAAAGAAAGAAAGAAAGAAAGAAAGAAAGAAAGAAAGAACTTATGATCACAATTGAGCCCAAAATTTTGGTTGCTAAGCAAGAGCATTGTTAAATAAGTTTCACCACATTTTACAAGTTGGCCACTCCCACCCAATCACATGACCACCAAGCCATGCTCACAAAATAGGCCACACGTACGGAATAGGGTCTAAAAAATGTTGAAACCCACCACTGGTATATGTGTATGTTTGTGAGGGAGACAAAAAATAATTAAGGTCATTGATCTAAAGTTGAAAAACTTTAGATAAAAGACAAAAATGTTTATTATCCATTTTGGGTTTCTTACAAGAACATCTTTTTGTGTAAGTTTGTGATATCTAAATGATATCTGTTGCAGTTTTGTGCTTTGTGTTAATACCTTACTGAGATTACTTCTTTCAATATCTACACAGGAATTATCATCTACTAAGAAGTAGTTACTAAATTTTACTGAGTTTACTAAGTTAATAGTTACTAAGGTTCAGATTTTGAAAACCTGGTATCACTGGCTCATGTTCAACAATTTTGTTGAATTAACATTAACTAAACAGGTTTTTAAATTGGATTTTGAATAAATGTGCAATTAATTGTTACAGTTTTGAATTTTACTGTTAGTATCTTCCTTCCATCCTGCAAACCGCCCAGTCACATGACTCCCCAGCCATGCCCACCAAGCCCGCCCACAGAACCGATAGTAAAAAAAAAATTGAATTCCACCACTGGGGAGGCACTGAGGATCAGTTTGTAGAACCAAGGGGGCAGTGGACTGAAAAAGTTTGGGAACCACTGATCTAGCTGCTTCCATAAGCACTAATAAATTATGTTATTCGGAATGCAAAATATGATTATTACTGAAAAAATAAAACTCAGCAAGGAAATTTGATTCACAGAAACAATCCTGATTCACCCTCACTTTAAAATGCAATAACTGAATACTGCAATTGAAATGTAATATACTTTACAAGAAAGGATATACTATACTCCTTCATGGAATACTTTTTTATTTTTTTAAATTTTATAATCATGTTAGTTCACTGAAAATTGCATACAAACTACATCTTTTTAAAATTAAATGTCAGAAATAGTTAACAAAATTTTTATTTATATTATACCAAAGTAGGCAAAAGGTTTGATGAACCTCATATTTATTAAAATGCTTTTAGGCACAACAAAGTTGCTGAAGTTATTCTGACAGATGTTATCATCATTTAATGGAGGAGATTCAACTACTCTGGAATGTATCATACTAAGAAAAAGTTTATTGTCCACATCCATCCCAAGCTTTCATCTCAATTTGCCATGATAAAATTTAGAAATATCATATTCTACCTAATGTAACATTCTTTCTATACAAAATAAAGAACTATGTGAAGCAAATCATCCAGATTCAGAGTAATCCAATGATCTGTTGCTCTTCCAAATTTACGATATTTCCAGCAAAGCTTATTCCTCTCAAATATTAACTAGTTATTATGAAAAATATACTTTACTGAAATCTCTTCCTATCAAAGATTTAACAGCTAGAATGTTTTTCTGAGAGCAGTTGGCTATATATTGCAAACTACTATGACAAGTCTGAATATGTATGTATTAGATTATATTATATTGCGATATACGAATAATTATGAAATACTTGCATACATATTAATTTCTTAACAACAGACTATGTTTCCAGGTTTGAGAAGTGTAAGACTTAAATTTATACAATCACTACCAGTGATTTGAAGAAGCACTTTGATGGGCTTAATATTTTTTTAAAAAATAATGTAATTACTACCATTAAAATAAACCCTCTAATTTATAATTTTAGTTCTATAGATAGGCAGTTTTTGCTCTCAGAACTTTACATATAGTAGCCTGTTTTGATGAAGTGTGACAATGTTCCTTAATAAATGTATTTACAATATAATAAGCTGCAATTGCTTAACTATATTTATATCTTCCACTGTATGTAAAGCTTGGTATACATTTAATATTTTGCCTCGCAAATAAATTTTTACTGGCTCCTCCCTCAAACCTAAGAAATTTAAGTTGTATCCTAGCTAAATTCCCTTCTTGATTTTCCAGGATAACACCTTTTTCTGTTGTCAACACCTTCTGTTGCCTGTAGATGAAGAGCAATTTATCTGTTGTCAACACCTTCTGTTGCCTGTAGATGAAGAGCAATTTGGTGCCTAGGACTCTTGACTAAAGTATTTTCTAGTCAAATAACCTTTAGAATCCTTTTAATGCTCAGTTTCATCACTATCTTACATCAATGCTTACCACATTTCATCAGTTAATACAGACATCTAGACCTTTTTCCAATAAGACTGGATCAAATTCAAAAGTTTGCTGTTATCTAACTGTGCTCCTTTCATCATTCCTTATTTGTGATTTTCCAAAAAGTCTGTCATTTTCCATTTCTCTCAAATGGAGAAATTTATTTTTTTTAAAAAAATCTGACCTTTCATGTTTCTAGAGGACTTTCTCACATTGAAGACAAATTTATTCTTAGCAATTTGAACTATGCTTAAATATTGATTTTCAAATTTTAGTATGAAGTCTTCCACAGTAATTAAGAAAGCCAAGCAGTCTGGACAAAACTATGCCTCCTACATTCCAATTCCAGTCTGAACTCTTTCTGTGAGAAAATAGTAATTAATAACAAAAGGTTCTGATTATTGTTTTTCCATCATAGATAAAGATGTAAGGGTATGATGTTTCACCTTAACAGAAAAGTTACAGGGGTAACATTCAACAAACTATGTAACTTTTCAACCCCAAAATCCTACATGTTATCCAAAGTTATCTAATTTATTTCTGCTTGTCTGATATTTTTTTTTGCCTTAGCTTCATTACTAAGCAAGACAGTTTTTAAGTGAACTTTGCCCCATTTACAAGTTTTTTGCTAGAGTTATAAAGTCACTGAATCACTGAAACTGTTAATAGACTAGAAAAATAGAAATAACAGAAGTATAAATATTGAAATAATAAAACATTTTGTCCAGGATGTGATGGGTCTGTAGATATTTTCTCAGCCCTCTTTCTGGCTCATGCCACATGCAGGTCCTCAATGGAAAGCAGGGTAGTTGCAATTTTTTTCTGCAACCATCCTGCCTTTCATTTTCTGCAACCTAACTATCCATTGAAGTCTGTACCTCTCCTGTTTGGTTGCTGTGCCAAACCAGACAGTTATAGAGGTACAAATGACAGACTCAATAATTCCTTTGTAAAACTGTATCGGCAGATTCTTGGACAATCCTGATGAACTTTGTTGTGCCTTTGTAATGATGGTTCTAATGTTAGATGTCCCTTTCAAGTCCTGGGAGATTATAGAAACTTACAGGTCTCTACTGTTATAACACAATTAAGTAATTGTGGCTTCCCGTTGACTCTGCTTGTCAGAAGGTCATAAAAGGTATCACTTTCCCAGAACACTGCAACTGTCATAAACACATGCCAGTTGCAAGGAATTTGGAATTTGGAATACGTGACCAGGGGGATGCTGCAGCGGTTGTGTGAAAAAGTTGTAAGTCACATTTCAATGCTGTTGTAACTTTGAACAGTCAATAAACAAATGGATGTAAGTGGAGGACTAATTTGTATACAATATTGTTGCCAACTAAACTTAAAGAGCCAGTTTTCTCTCTGAGATATTTATAAACCGGATTTTCCCACCCTAAAACAGATTTTTCCCTCCCCTTCCCATAAAAAGGAAGGCCAGTCACAGAAATGCAAAATATACTTATGCCCTCTCCGATTAAAATCCAAAGTACTCCATTCTGAGGCTCCAGAAAATAGAAAATAAAAAGCTTCCCCCAGCCTCAGAATTCAGGGACATTTTCCAGCATCCAATAAGGACATTTCACTTTATTCTCCATTCCTGTTTTTATATTATCAGTTCTACCATGAGAAGAACACAAAAGTGGCCAAACACATATCTAATTTCTTGGCAATACTTTCAGAATATTTATCAGCAAAAAACCATAACAGCTCCCAGCATAGACACCAAGAGATGCCTGAATGGCTGTGTTAAACCTTATTTAACTGATTGATTCAAAGGCAATGATTCAGCCCCCAAGAAGATAATTACAAGGTCTCACCTCTGGCTAGTTACTGCTTCTACCACCCTGCCAAGTCCTCGTTTCTCACGGGGAAACATTGGCAAGTCAGGAAGCTCAAACTGCCCAAGGAGCTGTTGATTCAATTCTACAGAGGAATTATTGAATCTGTCATCTGCACCTCTGTAACTGTCTAGTTTGGTCTGCAACCCAACAATCAGACACAGACTTCAGAGGATAATCAGAACTGCAGAAAAAACAATTGCTACCAACCTGCCTTCCATTGAAGATCTGTACACTACACGAGTCAAAAAGAGGGGGTGTGAAAATATTTAACGACCCCTCGCATCCTGGACATAAATTGTTTTAACTTCTACCCTCAAAACGATGTTATAGAGCACTGCACATCAGAACAACTACACACAAGAAGAGTTTTTTCCAGAACGCCATCACTCTGCTAAACAAATAATTCCCTCAACACTGTCAAACTATTTACTAAGGCTGCATTACTATTACTATTAATCTTCTCATCGTTCCTATCATCCATATCCTCCCACTTATGACTGCAGGACTGTAACTTTGTTGCTTATATCCTTACTATTTATATTGTTTCCTGATTATACGCTATGACTATCATTAAGTGTTGCACCTTATGATTCTTGACGAATATATCTTGTCTTTTTACGTACACTGAGAGCATCTGCACCAAAGAGAAATTCCTTGTGTGTTCAATTACACTTGGCCAATAAAGAATTCTATTCTATTCAAAGTACTTTGGAGAAGCTCAACACCACTGTAGGGGCAGGGCCGAAGAACGATCGCCTCCGCCCTCGCCCTCAAGCCCCGGCTTCTGTCAAACCTCCCTCACCCCCCACCCCAAAATCCATTTCCATCGCTTCATATCCTGCGGAACCGAACGCCTCACGAAACCGAGTAGACGCGACACCGTCGTGCCTCTGCTCAAAATGAAAACGCCCACGTACTTTTCACCCCGGGGAGAAGCCCGTAGAGCCCGGCCACCTTACACGCTCCGCTTACTTTTCACCCTGCAACTTTTCGCCTGCTTACCTGCCCGGCACCCGAGACGCGTTCCGCTTCCAAAACTGCTTCTTCCCCGCGTCGCTGGCCATCTTCCCGTCACCTCATAGCCCTTCTTCTCCGCAGCTGGAGCGGCGAAAGGGCACGAGATCCGATGCCGGATCTCGACCGGCGGGTCGCGACCTCTTTTCCAATCAAGGCCGAAAGGTTCGTGGCTCACTTCATCCCGGCCCCTTCCCCTTTCCTCAGAGACCTGCGCGCTGCCATCTTGCTACCCCAGAGCAACCCCTCTCCCTATTGGCTCCGGCCATCAGCTGTCCCTTTCGCCCTATCACAAGTGAACATACTTCCGTGTGGGTTCGAGGCAGTCCAATTAACATCAGCGAATCCTATTGAAGGAGAGTTGGGATGTCAATCCAGGGGAGTCGTTCCTGGGAGGCTTCGGGCAGAAGGGAAGCTTTTCTTGATCGCCGATTGGCTGTTTTAGCATTCTTTCCCCGCCCCCTTGTAGAGCGCTTGGCAGAAGTGCTGGCTTGGCAGAAGAACAAGCACAACAGCAACAACAATAAGAAGTGTCATCGCCGTCCGGTAATTAGTGGCATCGTAAACTGGCCTGACCTCAAAACGTTAAACACAGAAGGCTGCATTTAAATAGGGTTGATCTCACATCGCCTTGATGCATGAAATTTCTGAGCCTGGGCTGCATAAAAATCTTTATTTTGTGCATATCAATAGTCACAGCAACTTAAGAACTGTGATCATTTTGATCCTGTCAATAAAACCTACGAGGTAGTAAAAGAATACCTAAAGGCTAGCATTGCTAACTACTTGGCATTGCTAATTATTGCCAATCTGCCTTCCATTGGAGACCTGTACACTGCACGAGTTAAAAAGAGGGCCATGAAAATATTTACACGCCCCTCACATCCTGGACATAAATTGTTTCAACTTCTACCCTCAAAATGATGCTATAGGACACTGCACACCAGAACAACTAGACACAAGAACAGTTTTTTTTCCTGAACGTCATCAAATAATTCTTCAACACTGTCAAACTATTTACTAAGACTGCATTACTATTACTATTAATCTTCTCGTTGTTCCCATCATCCACCTCCTCCCACTTATGACTGCATGACTGTAACTTTGTTGCTTGTATCCTTACAATTTATATTGATATTGATTGTTTCCTGATTGCTTATTTGTATCCTATGACTATCATTAAGTGTTGTACCTTAGGATTCTTGACAAATGTATCTTGTCTTTTTAATGTACACTGAGAGCATATACACCAAAGAGAAATTCCTTGTGTGTCCAATCACACTTGGCCAATAAAGGATTCTAGTCTAGTCTAGTCTAGTCTACCTCATCTAATCTGATGCAATAATATTAAAACACCATGATGCTTATACATAGGCTCATAATACTAAAATGAGACTGTTAACCAACAGGTGGAAATAGAGTAGAAAATGCAAGAGTATAGTATTTCTTAAAGTATGGTCCTAAGCACTCTGAGAGTCTCCCCCACCCCCCAAAATCTTTTTTGGCTCCTCCAAACAAAGGCACCCTGCGTAGAAGAATGATAAAATGTTAAAAACCCATTGAGCCATCATGAGAAATGGTGGCTGAACAGGTAGTCCTTCACTTACAACCATCCTTTAGCAGCCATTTGAAATTACAATGGCACTCAAAAATGTGACAAAAGTCCTAGCACTTAAGACTATCATGGCATCCCCATTATCATGTGATCAATATGCAGGTGCTTAGCAATTGACATACAATATTTAGGACAGTTATAGTCCCAGGGTCATGCAATTGCCATTTGCAACTGCAGAACGTTATCACCCACTCCTCTCCTAGAAGAATGAAATATTCTAGGAAATATTAAAAAGGCAGAATATTTCCCCTAAAAGAGAAAGATAAATCTTAAGGGACACAGAAATTCAGCCCCAGCAGTTACTTTGGTGCCAGCTTATCTACAAGACAAAAAACCTTCAGCTCCAGGGTGACAAGATTAGCCCTCACTCAAGTTCCAAACCAGGACAAAGCCATTAAGCCATAATAGGAATTGACCAAATCCTTTTTATTATATCACCCAGCAAGATTCAACCAAGCCTGGAACTCAAGATAACCTACAAAGTTATCTTTGGATGGCTCCATGGGAGACTGACAACCAATCAGAATACATTTCTTTCACAGAAGCAAGTTCAAAGCGTATAAATATCACACACACACACACACACACGCTCGATTGCCCAGGACCTCAAACCATGTGGTCCTGTCTACCATTAAACCAACTTTCCAAACAGCTTCCATGTTTCCAGTGTCTTTCTCAAAACTTGGAACTGAACCCAGATGGACATTTCTTCCAACACAACTTTCCCAATTGGCTTCTGACAAGCAAAATCAGTGAGGGAAGGCAGATTTGCTTAAAGACCACATCTTCCCTTAAGAACTTCAGTGATTACTTAACATCTCTGACAAAGTAATAAATTTGGCCATGACTCACTTAGCAATGAAAATTCTGGTACCAATTGTAGTCAAGAACGACCTGTCATACATGCGTCAAATTTAATTTTCATTATAAATTGTTTATAAATATAAGCCAACAAAAGCGCCTTTGAAATCAACCATATAAGGAAAGGATCCTGAGAGAAGAAGTTTAAGAAACACTGGAATAGTATAATGTGATCTTATTTAAATTAAATTAAAATTTCACTCCAATTTAAAACAAGGATGTAAAAATACAGGAAAATATCTTTTTAAAAATTCTATTGGGTTATGATCAGAGATCAGATACAATTAAATAAGACACCATAAAATGTAAAATGTACAATTAACATTCTTGGTTCATTTGGATAAACTGTTAGTAGGATCCCAAAATAGCCGCACAAAACTTTGTAACTGCGTGAGAAGCATGCTGCTTTGTACTGTAGTCAATCATTCATAGATGTCCTGACACTGGGTCAAGGCTGTGTGAAGAGCAGAGTGACACTGTATCAATAGATAGATATATTTTTTACGATCGATGACTAGCCCATAAAACCCACTTCATGAACTAATATTAATAGATTAAATAGGTATATCAGTCAAACTGCTACACATCTTGCATATAATTTGACAAAGTTTGCCCACACTTAAACAGAATCCATTTGTGTCTGAAAATAAAACTGATTAAAATGATAGGGAATTTGATTAGATTCAGGGTTAGTAGCTCACAGCAAGTATCAGCATAAAATGCATCATAGAATAAGATATATCTGATTATTTCAATTACTCCCTCTCTGCATGGACATAGTCCAGATTCAAAATTCTCTCAACTGAAATGTATTGGTTTGTATCAGAGAGGATAGGTTCAGCATGCAGTTCATCAAGTCTCCCTGGATAATTCTTTTTTATAGGTGTAACATCCTCCTGAACACATTGATACACAGAGCACAATTGTTCAGTTTTCATGGCAACAGTATAGAGACTTTGCTGCTGCCTTCTTCCAGGATGTTTTGTTTTTACTTCTCACTCTTCAGCTCGCCGATTACCTGATGGTCTCCAGTACAAATCAGAGCTGACCCAGCTTAGCTTTCTGAACATACACAAGTAATTCAGTGGTCATTGATGGTCAGTGAGAAAAATTATTTGCATGTTTTGTATTGCACTAAATCACGGGTCCTCGAACTACGCCACCTGGGATGGATACATGCAATGAATGCTTGTGTTGCTGCAGAGAGTCTCCCCCTTCGGGTCTTTTTGTGCAGGTTGGAGGGGGGCAGAAATTCCGACTTGAGGTCTGCTTCAGCCTCCTGGTGCAGGGCTTTGGGCGAAGCCTAGAGTGCCGCTAGTGGTGAAGAGCCGGAGGACCTCGTTCCAGTGGGACTGCATCATGGCCTGGAACTGACTGACCATCTCAGCGCACTGAGCCTCCAGGCACCAATACTTGGCCTTGCATTCCTGCAGGTCTTTCCTCTGCTTAGAAAGCCTATGCTCATAGTCCTCGGTGAGGTGCTTCTGCTGAGCCTCCTTCTTGGTCAGATCCAATTTGAACTGAGCTAGCTGTTTTGCTAACTCTTTCTCATGGTGGCTGCTTAGTTCCAGCAATTGCTTCCTGTTGGAGCCCTAAGGAGCCCAGGCGGGGAAGCAAGGAGTGGCTAATAGAGGCTGGCAAGGCACCCCCTGATGTGAGTGACATCAAGTTGCCCATGCCCACCCAGTCACATGACCACCTTGCCACGCACACCCAGCCGGTCATTAGGCAGATCATATTAGTAGTCCGCGGGATTTAAATTTATGAATTTAGTGGTCCCTGAGGTCCGAAAGGTTGGTGACCCCTGAGTTATTTTAATCTTTGTACAAAAAATGTTAACATGAAGAATTATAAAGAAAAAGCAGGAATTTCTCATTCTTTGCTCTTCCAGCTGGCTTTCACAAAAGAGAAAAGGCAGATTGATTTTCCTTACACACACACACACACACACACACACACACACACACACACACACACACACCTTGTCTGAATTTCACTGGGAAAAAATAGAACTTTGTCCTGTAGGAAGTTATCACCCAGCCCTCTCCCAGAAAAATGAAATATCCTAGGAAATATTGAAAAGACAGAATATTTCTCTGGATGTGAAAAGAAAGAAACATGTTTTAAAAGACAGAATAGCTGCCTGAAGCTTCCTGCCCATCCCCACTTTGTCAATGGGCCATTAAGAAGGCCAAGCTAGTCCACTTTACATAATACAGACTTCTCCACTTCAGCTGGGGGGAATTAAAGCATGATAATATTGGCCCCAACTCACCACATGACATCTGAGAACTCAACCAAACCTGGATTCAAAACACAGCCTAGAGAGTTGCCCCTGCATGGCCCCATGGGAGTCTGACAACCAATCAGAATACATTTCTTACACAGGAACAGGAAACAGAGAGGTGAGACTGAACAGGTTATAAAAAGCCTAGCAAGCCCCTCCTTCAGCCCTTCTCTTCTTCTCCACCAACACTGAAGCATGTGATCACCTTTTCTGTTCAGGACTCAAGCCATGTGGTCCTGTCCACAATAAACCATCTTTCCAAGCAGCCTCCATGTCTCCAGTGTCTTTTTCCCCATTTGGAGCCAAAACCAGAAGGACATTTCTTTCATCAGTCCTAAGCAGAGCCCTACTGTACAATGTTTACTTCGGATCCATCTAAAGTCACTGACAAATCAGAAATCACATATTTGGCACTGCAACAGCACAAGAGCATGACCTGAAAAAGGATACTCAAAGGAAGACAGAAATCAAGATGGGACAATTAAGTAGTCAGAAACTGGTATATTCTAGTTCTAATAATAATTGCCAAATGCATCTAGCACATGCAGGTATATTGATAGCAACTGATCACTGATATGCCTACCAGTTTTTCATGGTGTAGCCGTTGGAGTTATTAGACAAGGATGGTTAAGCCTTTAATTCAAGGTCTGTCATAAGGAGAATAGTGAATCCTCCTGATAGGACTCATCACTGAGAGAGGACAAGTAAATATCTGGTTGGAGGCAACCTAAAACTTCATTTTAAAAATCTGATTTGCACATAATAAAAAAAAACCATCTCAGATGCAGTTATTTGGAGGAACCACTATGATACAAAAATTTATCCAAGTTATATGTCTCTCAATGGATTCTACCTGAAACTAACATCAAAAAGCATCACACCTGTCAAGGGCTGTAACAATCACAGATCTAATCCAGAGGTGGTATTCAGCAGGTTCTGATCAGTTCTGGAGAACCAGTAGCAGAAATGTTGAGTAATTCAGAGAACTGGTAAATACCACCTCTGACTGCCCCCGCCTATTCTCTGCCTCCAGAGCCCCAGCTGATTGGGAGGGAATGGGGATTTTGCAGTATCCTTCTCCTGGAGTGGGGAGGGAATGAGGATTTTACAGTAACCTTTCTCTGGAGTGGCGAGAGAATGGAGATTTTACAGTATCCTTCCCCTGTCACCCCCACCAAGCTATGCCCACAAAGCCATGCCATGCCCACCAAGCCATGCCCATAGAACCGGTAGTAAAATTTTTGGAATCCCACTACTGATCTAATCATTTCTGCCTCCACTATGACACAAAAATCTGGATCTAAGGTGCACATCATTTTTCACAGGATTCATCTGAACCTACTGACAAATCTACACGGAATTAGCTGTAACAGAGACGAATCTTCTAGCGGGCAGTTTGTGAGCCACCTACCATTTTGAATTTCACCAGGGCCAGAATTTTGAGAAATGGAAAATGCCACTTATTGTAATACCCTGAACACCGTAGTTGTATACTATTGTCTACCGCCAAAAACCTACTGTGTTATTTGTTTATATCAGGGAATCACCACATAGTGTTTGCCAGAAGTGCTCAATTTGACATTTGCACTTTGATACATTTCTAAACAATCAGGGACAATATATCTGAATTTTTTATCTTACTCTTCTGTCCCTCAGACCAGATGTTCAGTTATTCTCACTGTATAAACTAAGCATGTTGTTTACTGATCCTTCATGTTAGAAGATTTGCATAGATTATAGATGAGAAGAATTGCCTCTAGTAACTGAAGCGGGCACCTAAGTCCGTGTGAGTGACAAGGTTATGAAAAAATTGTTGCAGAGTCTTATACATAAATTGAAATTTAATTCAGGGAGTGTCACTGTAAAAAAAAAGAAAAGAAAAAGGAAACTGAACCATATTTGACAGTCCACAGAAATGATAAAAAAATAATGCATAAAATATTCATTTGGTTTACACAAGTTTGATCAAATACAGCATTTATGATATCATGGATATAAGCAGGCTGTCATTTTATACTATTAACATGCAAACTCTAAGGTGGTTGGATTATGTTGTTCTCCTCTTGGAGTTCTCTAATCATAAGTCATAACGTATTACCTAAAAGAACAAATTTATTCGGAATAGTTGGCAGGCATGATTTAGACAGAGAGGCACGGTGGTATTTCCCTTCTCTGTACAAAATACATTTTGATTTTCCCACACCTTGCATTTGTTAAATTGCCTAAGAACATTCCAACTTTGCTTCAAAGCAACATGAAACTGTAATATAAAATCAGGATCTTTTGTCTGAATAAACCAGTAAGTCCTTGTTTAGGCTCATATCCCTTGATGGATTTATGAGTTAGGGTCCACAATTTTGATTGGTCTTTCAGATCAATCTTTGATTGGAGAGGGATATATTTAGGAACATTTAAAAAGTGCAGCTTCCCCAATAATTTTATAGAAACACCCTGATAAAATTATGCTTAATACATATGTAGAAGTCAGGGCTCTACTCTAAAATTCCAGTTGTTTTCCTGTCACTGACACTTCCCCATTCTCCTTGAATATCTTTTCCAGTAAAGAAAGAGTGATCAGGCTACGATTCAGTATACCTTCGCATGGGTCTGAATTTCACCCTAAAATATAATATAAGACATCCATGGATATTAAGTTATTCACAATAATGCAGTATTTTTCAAGGACAGATATACTAATATACTGGTATATTATAATTATTTACTGTTTTTGCAACAAATATAAGAGTTTAAAACAATTAGTCCCTTTTTAAACAATACAGCCCAATACAAAATGATTGCATCTACCTCTGTTCGTTTTTTGGCTGTATTGTTTAAATGTAAGAGTCTTTCGACTGGATATTTTGTAATGATTTGTTACTCTGGAGGTTTTTTGTGCTCTCTGAGCTTTGTTGTTTTCTTGCAGACGTTTCATTACCAAACTAGGTAACATCATCAATGCATCATCAGAGAGAACAAGGACTTTATTGTCAAATTCCACTTGTGCCTGATAAATTATACTAGCAGTACGTTGAATACTTGGGAGAGTTCAAGTGTTTATGGATAAATATTACTATTATTTTTGTTACGTACGAATGTACGTTGTTAAATTAACATGTTTTTCACATGCTCACCGGGGATTGGCTGCCCAAACCCCGGGAAGTTTAAACTACTCTCATTGACTGGCTGGGCTGTCGAAGCTCCTTAATTTACATGTTTTCACATGCTCACTGGGGATTGGTTGCCCAAACCCCGGGAAGTTTAAACTACTCTCATTGACTGGCTGGGCTGTCGAAGCTCCTTAATTTACATGTTTTCACATGCTCACTGGGGATTGGTTGCCCAAACCCCAAGAAGTTTAATCTACTCTCATTGACTGGCTGGGCTGTCGAAGCTCCTTAATTTACATGTTTTCACATGCTCACTGGGGATTGGTTGCCCAAACCCCGGGAAGTTTAAACTACTCTCATTGACTGGCTGGGCTGCCGAAGCTCCTTAATTTACATGTTTTCACATGCTCACTGGGGATTGGTTGCCCAAACCCCGGGAAGTTTAAACTACTCTCATTGACTGGCTGGGCTGTCGAAGCTCCTTAATTTACATGTTTTCACATGCTCACTGGGGATTGGTTGCCCAAACCCCAAAAAGTTTAAACTACTGTCATTGGCCAGCTGGGCTGCTGAAGTTCCTTAAAAGGCGAACTCCAGCAGCCCAGCCGGCAGAGCAAAGTCACACTTGCAATAAAAAGTGCTGAAACTCACTCGCGGCCTCTCGCCTGCTGCTTCTCGCTGATCTAACAATTTTTTCAAAGGTCAAACTGCCAACTCCACGCAGACTCAGAACAGCTTAGAAGATTTACAATGCCTATTTTAAATCTGCTAAGCTGCTCTTTCATTATGCCGGAATGAAAGATAATTCTACAACATGATTGACTTGCAGGGCATGGAATAAGTTCACATGGTACAATAGGACTGGGTGTTTGTGAGTAGGATTCAGTGGGCTAGTGGGTTTTCTGTCATTCACTCTGAGTTGTATTGTGTTGTGGGGGAGCACGAAGGTGATATGATATTGTAGAAAGTTAGCACCCACCCCTGTCCTACAAGAATGAAATATTTTGAGAAATATTAAAAGGCAGAATATTATATTTCCCTGGATGATAAAAAAGAAAAAAGAAACATGTTTTAAAGACAGAGAACAGCTCCCTGCTCCCAGCAGATATTTGGTGCCCATTAGATAGACTGGGCCAGCCTATCTACAAAACAAAAGACATTCCGCTCCAGGGTAATAGGATTAAGACATGACCCTCCAGGACATTATAGGATTATCTAGCAGCAGGGCTCACTGCATTACAAAATGACCTGGGGACACTACTGTAGAAGTTAGCATCCACCCCTCTCTTAGAACAGTGTTTCCCAAACTTGGCAACTTGAAGATCTCCGGATTTCAACTCCCAGAATTCTGGGGAATTCTGAGAGTTGAAGTCTGGAGATCTTCAAGTTGCCAAGTTTGGGAAACACTGTCTTAGAAGAATGAAATATCCTAGGAAATATGGAAAAGGCAGAATATTATATTTCCCTGGAAAAGAAATGGAGAAACATGTTTTTAGGCAGGAAACAGACTCACTCTTAACAGCTCCCACTTTTCTTAATGGGCATTAAAATGCCTGAGACAACCTATTCTACATAACAAAGAGTTCCCCCTTTCAGCTCCAGGGTGATGGGATTAAGGCATGATAGTATTAGCCCTTTACCCAACTCACCACGTGGCATCTGGGAACTCAACCAAACTTGGACTCAAAACACAACCTAGAGAGTTGCCCCTGCATGGCCCCATTGGTGTCTGACAACCAATCAGAATACATTTCTTACACAGGAACAGGAAACAGAGAGGTGGGGCCAAACAGAGTATAAAAAGACCCAGTAAGCCCCTTCTTTCCTCTGACTTCTTCTTCACCAAACATTTAGAAGCATGTGATCACCTTTTCCCCCAGGACCTCAAGCCATCTGGTTCTGTCCACCATTAAACCATCTTTCCAAGCAGCCTCCATGTTTCCGGTGTAATTTTCCCCACTTGCAGCAGAACCCAGAAGGACATTAGTTTCAACATTAAATTAGCCCAAGGTTCAACTAAACTTGATTCAGACAAACATGACTCCCCATGGCCCCATGGAAGTTTGACTACAGCCAATAGAACACATGCTCTTGCCACAGGAACAGGAAGCTCAAAGCCAAGAGAGAGTATAAATAACCCTTACCCTCCACTCCATGTGTTCAGATGCACCAGGACCTCAAACCCATGTGGTTCTGTTCATCATTAAATCATCTTTCCAATCAGCCTCCATGTTTCCAGTGTCTTTCTCCCCACTTGGAACTGAACCAGATGGATATTTCTTCCAACAATCCCTATTTTTATTCTCTGTGAGTGAAAATATAAATAAGCATAGGTAGAACAATCACAGTTCGTGGGAGAGATCCCGTATGCTACCTTTTTTTTTCTTCACATGACAAAACAGTCTGAGAACCCTTCAGACCCTGAACAGCCTTTCAGCTGTAAAATATAGAATAATGTCCAAATTGTAGGCAGACAATGGAAAACAAGAAGCAAGTGTTTCCAATCATGCATAGTTAAGTCACAATCGGATTGCGTTCTCGGATTCATTAGTAATCATCGTTTCAAACAATTCAGCAAGTGTTTTAATATACTAGGAAGATGTGAGAGGAGTTTAAAAAGCATTGTCATTGCATACCCATTTTTAAAAAACAGTAATCTTGCACTCTAAAAGCTATACAGAAGCTGTTCTGTAATTTAGAGGGTAAAAGTTCCTGGTAAGGGAAGTGAAACAACACTCATAAAATCCTAATTAGGTTTTCTTGCCATGCAATGCGCTAAGAGATTTCTTTTAAAATGGCAGCAAGGCCACCATCTATTTAAAAAGCTTACAAAGGGGCAAAAGTAAGCCTTCTGTTCTACCAAAACATCTAAACCAATGGTGGGATTCAAAAATTTTATACCGGTTCTGTGGGCATGGCTTGGTGGGTGTGGCATGGCTTGGTGGGGGGCAAGAGAAGGTTACTGCAAAATCCCCATTTCCTCATGATAATCTGGGACTCAGGAGGCAGAGAATAGATGGGGGCGGGGCCAGTCAGAGTGGCATTTACTGGTTCTCCGAACTATTCAAAATTTCCACTACCGGTTCTCCAGAACTGGTCAGACCCTGCTGAATAGCACCTTTGATCTAAACAGATTAAAACTCTCAGAAAAGATCTGCAGGTATCCTGTCAGATATTAAGGTAGAACTGGATTGCTTACCAAGGGGTTTTTATGAAACTAGAGTTACATGAAATTAGGTAAACGGCCATGATCTAATCCGGGTATTATTATTATTGTAAGATATAAAACTGGAAAACAAAATCCTATTCAGTAATATTAAGGCTACGAAATGCAGAAAAACTCAAGAAACCGAAGAACTAAAGGTTGAACTTGTCTTACTGTGGGTACTCATCATGGATTCTTTCATTAGTCATTTAACCTAATCAGGCTAATACCTTTTGGGCAGGATTATCCATGTTATTCTTATATGCTGCAATAATGATAAAATCAGGGACATGGTGGCTCAGTGGCTAAGACGCTGAGCATGTCAATCAGAAAAGTCAGCAGTTCGGCGGTTCAAATCCCTAGCGGCCCGTAACGGAGTGAGCTTCCGTTACTTATCCCAGTTTCTGCCTGCCAACCTAGCATTTCAAAAGCATGTAAAAATGCAAGTAGGAAAATAGGAACTTTGCTGGGAAGGTAACAGCATTCTGTGCGCCTTCGGTCATGCCGGCCACATGACCATGGAGATGTCTTCTGACCAGGGGTGGGTTTCAACCGGTTCGCAGCGGTCCCCGGTTGGTCCGGTTGGTCGGCGAACCCGGAAGTAAGTAACCTCCGGGAACGGCGAAGGGCCCACCCGCCCGCCCGCGTTCCTTACCCGGTTTTGATGAGTTCTGCGCTTCCACTCATGCGCAGGACGCATACAGCGCCTGCGCAGTTGGAACGGGGTGAGAAACCCACCCCTGCTTCTGACAGCGCTGGCTCTTCAGCTTTGAAACGGAGATAAGCACCACTCCATAGAGTCGGGAACATATGTGCAAGGGGAACCTTTACTAATGATAAAATCAGAAAGAAGATTGGGAGCCATCAAAAAACTTATCTAATGATACTGAAGTGTATCGTCATTAGGAGAACATTAGAACAGGACTACTGATCCACATGGAATCACCACAAATTCATCTACACCGATTCTTGGTCTGAGTGCCATTGTTGTTCCTCTCTCCAACAACTATCAACTCCAGCACAAAAGTACTTCTGTTCTGTATTATCTACACTGGCAGTGCAAGCTCTTCATGTTTATTGCTCTGCATCCACAACTAGCAAACTGATCGAGAAGACAGGGTGCAAATTAATCCTGACCTTTTGAACTGACCTTTTAAACTATCCTGATCTAAGCCTTTCTTCTGATTTCAGCAAAGTGTTGCCTTCAGGCAAATGAACCAAGGTGACAGAATGAGTCCATAACAGACAAAATACAGCAATTTGTCCAGTCGCCTCACTGAAGCTCTTACTGCAGTTGAGTACTTATCTTATTCTCATCTCTTTAGCTGAAGGAACAGTAGAGAGTAGGAAGGCACACAAGAAAAACCTCATTGTTCTCAAAAGTGAATTCTTCAGCACATTTCCTTCTTACTTCCAACAGCTGTGAAGATGATTCATTATTGGTGCTTTCACTAAGCATGGGTGCTGGGTTTCCCAGCAGGACAATATAAGTTGCCTTCTTTAAGCTTGCTGTCTTTATTACCTCTTCAAGGAAAAATAACATGTGGCTTCCCCAGAGGCCCCAGTTATTACTTCATTATGATATCCTAATGAGAGATATGCCCCTGGAGTCTCCTAGCAAGATCGCAGATAAAACGGAGCAGCTGAGACTGCCAAGCAGCGTTGCAGTCATCTCCACCTGAGATCAAGAGGCTTTATTGATACTGTTGGAAGAAATATCCATCTGGTTCAGTTCCAAGTGGGGAGAAAGACATTGGAAACATGGAGGCTGATTGGAAAGATGGTTTAATGATGAAGCAGAACCAGTGGTGGGTTTCAAAAATTATTGGAACCTACTCTGTGGGTGTGGCCTCCTTTGTGGGAGTGGCTTGCCACACATGTGAACAGATGGGAGTGGCTTGATGCCCATGTGACCGGATGGGAGTGGCTTGCCGCCCATGTGACCAGATATGAAATTATGAATTAGTACTTAGGTCGGTCCAAGTAGCTATTCAGAAGTTAGTGGTTAGAAGCAATCGTAAAGCAAGATATGGAATTAAAACTAGAAATATTTTGTTGGCTATTTGAAAGGGAGTATAATATATATTTAATTTTACACATGTTAGCAGCTGCTGGAATTGTGTTTGCACAACAGTGGAAAAACAGAGATATGTAAATGAATAAATATTACAATGTGCAGGAATAAATAAATTGACAATTAAAATCAAGAAGGCTTTGAATACTTTTTCACGTGGGATTGGTTTTAGCAATAGCCAACAAACGGAAACAGAAATTAGTAATCCAAAAGTATGAAAGAAAACACCAATTATGTAAGGAAAGGTCCCTAAAATGTGTAAGGAAATATTACTAGATCATTATTAATGCGTAGATAACTGCGGGACATTACACACCCACCAGTGGTGGGTTTCAAAATTTTTTGGAACCTCTTCTGTAGGTGTGGCCTGCTTTCCGGGTCCACTGGTGGAACCTCTTCTAACTGGTTCGGTAGGTTTGAGGAACCAGTTCTACCAAATAGGTGCAAACTGGTAGGAACCCACCTCTGAGCAGAACCTATGTGATTCTGGGCAGCTGGCCTCATGGGGTTGAGAGAGGGGGGGGTATTTATACCCTCTTTTGGTCTTTGCACTTGAACTTACAGTTCCTATGCAAGAACATGTATTCTGTTGCCTGTTGTAGGGGTCACAGCCAGACTTGGTTGAAGTTTGCTGGGTGATACAATGTCCCCAGTGATTGTGCCACGTGGTGAACTCTGCTGCTAGATGAGTTAATCCAGGGGTGGGCTGCTAGGGGTTTGCACAGGTTCAGGCAATCCTATAGCTAGAATTATGCCCAGTTCAGTGAAGCCCCAAATGCCACCCCTGGCTGGCCACACCCAGCCCACCCCTCCTGGGAGTCTCCATGTGGCCCGTTCATTATGCCAGGTAAGTGCAGGGCCTGAGCGGAGGCTCAGGGAAGAGGGGAATGGGCCTCCTGGAAGTTCCTGAAGTCCAGAAATGGGCCTGTTTCCAGCCTCTGGAAAGCTTGGGGGCCTCCAGAGCCCAAGGGAAGCAGTTTTCGCCCTTTCCGGGGGTCAAGGAAAGCCTCCCGAAGCCTGGGGAGGGTGAAAAATGCCCCCCTCTGCCGTGGTGCATGAGGCCGACCAGGACATGCCCACCATGGGCATGCCTACCAACGGGGCAGCGAACCCATTGCTGCAATTTTTGAAGCCCATCCCTGGGTTAATCCTATTATGTCCCGTCATCCTGGAGCTGGAGGTCTTTTGTCTTGTAGATAAGCTGGCCCAGTCTTTATCTAATGGGCACGGAATATCTGCTGGGGGCAAGGAGCTGCTCTCTGTCTTTAAAACATGTTTCTTCTTTTATCATCCAGGGAAATATAATATTCTGCCTTTTTAATATTTCTCAAAATATTTCATCCTTTTCGGAGAGGGGAGGGTGGTAACTTTCTACAATATCCTTATTTTCATATACTAGTAAAACAATTTAAGGCAAAGAAATTATTATCTGCCATTCCCCAATTTGACAATTCATCCAAATGGGTAGAATTTAGAAAACTATCACATTTATAGTCTACCATGTTCCAGAAGGCAACTGCAAATGGATCTGAAATACCGTATTTTTCCGAGTATAAGACGCACCAAGGTTTTGAAAAGGCAAATTTTCAAAAAAAGTTTTTGCATTCTGCAAACCTCTCAAAAATGGCCCATTTTTTGCAAAAATGGCCCATTTTGTTTCAAAAAAGGGCATGAATAGTCCTTAGGTGGCTTGTAGAGTGTTCCTGGGGGCTTGGGGGAGCAAAAATGAGCAAAAAATGCCCATTTTGTTTGTGAAAATGGGCCTTTTTGTCATAAAAAGGGCATTAGGAAGCTTAGAGTGCTCCTGGGGGCTGGGGGGGGGGATGGCACAATTGAAAAAAAAAGCGGCCCATTTTCCGCTCATTTCTTCCCTCCCCAGCCCCCAGGAGCACTCTGAAAGCCTCCTAAAAACTATGCACAGCCATTTTGGTGAAGGGGCAGCGTTTCAGGAGGCAAAAATGCTGTATTCAGTGTATAAGACGCACCCAGATTTTCAGCCTCTTTTTTGAGGGAAAAGGGTGCATCTTATACTTCGAAAAATACGGTAGGTTGTAATCAGAGAGCTGTACCTATTTTGTTAAGTAATAACATGATTGCCCAATAACTATGTCGGAAAAGTATTCTAGCTGAATAGGAGTTGATATATTCAACTCAGTTATTCCCTGCTGGGTTAACATAACTGATAGTACAATGCTTTATTGCTGAAGTCCCCAATAGTTGCCTATTACATCAATTCAGAAAGAAGTTTGTGAGTGGAAATTTCTGTTACTTTTAGCTGAATAGGCCTGCAAAAGAAATTTCAAGAGTGTGAATAAGACTCAAGGAAAGGATTACCAAAAAGGAACGGGAGAATTAGTACATGGGTGAGGAAAGGTGAGATTGCAATTTGCAGAGGCAAGGCTAATAGACAGAAAGGACTAAAATATGTAACTCTAAGAGTGACAAGGCTCCAAAGTTTCTTAGTTATATCTTTACTTGCCAAAATTTTGCCATTATTCTTTGTCTTCTGCAGAGAAATATTTCCTGAAATTGTAACGGCTTTGCTAAGTTAGTTCTCCTGTTACAAAAAAGCAAGATACATGGTCCTTTAGCTTTGGGTGATTGGATCAGAATTTATTCACTACAACTACATTATTATTTTTTTCATTTCTCCCAAGTTTTCAGATTAGGAACCTTTTGTTATATATTTTTCTGAGAGCCAAGAACTGACCAGCTCCTACGCAGAGCTCAAATCATATTTTTTTCCTGACCCAAGCATTGTTTGCTAAATAATTCCTTAAGACACAGAGGGGGATAAAAACAGAGAAGTATTTCAGTAATTCTGCCAGGAAATATCCAGACTATGCACCTGAAATTCTTTTTAGTGTTTCCATGAGATACAAATCATATTTATTTACGATTTGAAGCTCTTTCTCTCTCTCTCTCTTTCTCTCTCTCTGTCTCTGTCTGTCTGTCTTCCTTCGTGTGTGTGGTGTGTGTGTGTGTGTGTGTGTGTGAGAGAGAGAGAGAGAGCGAGAGAGAATACATACTATAGTCAAATACATGCACACACAAGAGAGAATGGCTCTTTCATTACTTTTTAAACAAATGATTAACCATTAATATTCAGGTTTGGTCATGTATCTGCCTACCAACAGCAATTAGCAATATAATCTATTATATGTTGAAGGTGTAGTAACTGACACATTCTTTTGTCTGAATGTAAACAGATGGCTTACATATAACCACAGAGTTGCCTGTGGCAAGATGTTTAATAAATAAATAATATGGCCTCTCAAAAATAGGGCGAGCTCTATCAATAGGTGGAAGTAAGATGATCACCTGAGGCAGCAGACCAAAGTCTACAGCCAAAGGGCCATGCCTTCTGTGCCAAAAGATGAGAAATAGGTAGCTTTGGTGAGTAGTTACTAGATTCCCCAGGACCTTGGGCTGGCATTGGTGTCTGTAGAGAAGGTGGAGAAGGTGAGCTTTGATAGGATCCCAAAGGAGGCCTGTCATCTCCTTGGGGATTCTAATGGCTTTGTGATGTCATCCCTACCAGTCAACTGCCAGTTTCTGTCAGTTGGTGATGATCATATCAAAGATGGCTTCAATGATGTAAGTAGGTCTTCCTAAAGGCTGCTGGGTTCTGGGGAACCTTCCCCATTTTGTAGCCAGTTTCTCAGAAAATTAGGATATTCTGCGGAGGAGGAAGGGGGAAACAAAGGTTTGTTGTCCTTTTAGAAAAGGGGAATGGGGGGAAGGGGCAAATGTGTTCCAGAGAAAATTTATCTTTAACTCCTTATTTGCGCTAAAAGATTTGGTTAGGTTCTTTCCAATTGGTTGGTATAACTAACCAGCCTTATTCTGTGAATTAGGAAAACCTTTTTAAAATTTGACAAGAGCACATGGTTGTGGAACTCATCCAGTCATGTAAAACCAAATCAAGGTTAAAAGTGATGAGCTCAAGCCAGAAGTATCATTTTCCCATTTTTGTTTCTTGAGTCAAAGTGATTGTGGAAACTGGGCTTTAGTTGGTCCCCTTCCTTACCTTCCTTTCTCTCTCTTGTAGGAGATTCTTATGGTGGTTCTTATGCTTTGGAGGTGAGCCTATTACCCCTGCATGCCACCCAGAGCAGAACACCAAAGCACCAGGCATAAACGAATTAGGTTCATTGTGCATGTGGAGCTCCACAAAGTGGAGTGATGTGGTAAGTGGAGACTTTGGATTGGGCTGTGACACTGAGAGGGAAAGGGAAGGATTTACTTTAGGAGCGGACACCTAGATCCTGGGGTATGCAGGGCGCACATCTGCATCTTTGAAGATGCACAGAGGGACAGGTCAGAGGCCAAGCTGTTCCTGACCCACCAAACATCCCTCCATCTGCAGCTCCTGCATCTATGTTGACTCCCCACAAGTTCCCCTGATTCCATTTGGCTCTTCGGGGAACTTTTAAGATGGTTCACCTGCATTTATTTATCTACCTTGGCAAGTGGGAGGGACGGAGAATCTGGAGAGCAGGATTTGCCTGAGGCCTCAGGGAGAAGATCCCTCATGGCCAGGAGAATCTACCAGCTCTGTGAAGCAGAAAAAGACTTGAATAGATGGAATTGGGTCTCGGGGGGAAGAGCGCTACAAAGGGCCTGATTTTGGAGGGTTTTCTTTGTCTGGGGGAGACCTAAATCTCTATTGATCACCTGCCTCTCTTTGCCCAGATTCCCCCACAAGGGACAAGAGCAAGAACAAGATTCTGTTTACCAAAAGTAACAAGGTACGTAGAAAACTTAAGATTGTAAACCCCAGCCTTATAAAACCTCTCTCTTGGGAGAAAAAGGCAGGGAAGCAGGATTTCTTTTCCTTTTGATCCACTTGATAGTGGACGAGGGAATCCTGGACAGGAGGTCCTGTTGCTAAGACATGTGTCGATGGCCAAGGGAGGACGGGGAGTGACCCTGCAAGACACTTTCGCAACAGTACAGTGGAATTCTTTCTGCCTCTTCCAAGTCCCTGAAGTCCAGCAACATCTGGCTGAAAGTGATGATTTCATCGATAAAGGTAATTTTATTACTGATAAAGTAATGAATGAAAGTTCTAATGACTGATCATCAAAGTTGATGTTAAATTAATGTAAAACTTCTGCACCACTCCTAAGGCCTGTGATCGCATTTTTGGTGCTTGGCAACCAGTCCATATTGATGAGCATTTACAATGTCCTGTGGCTATGCAATCACGTTTTGCAATAGCTTTTGTTGCTTTGATTGATAAGTCAACCACCAAACTCTTCCCTTGGATAATCTGGATTTGGACTTGCGACCACATTATTTGCTTTAGGACCATCTCCTTCGCTTAACAACAATTACAAAAATGATCTTAAAACTGACCAAAATTCTGGACTATTACAATTAATGTTGTCATTTGGAGGTGACCATTTTGTGGTTTCCACCAATGTAGCCAAGAGATTAAACTGCAACATCTCTGTATCCTTCAGGTGCTCTCATTTTGTTGATAGGCCTAGGCTTCCTCTTGGCCACCTTCTTTCCTTCCTATCTTTTACCTTTTCCCCCATGCAGGCGACCTAACTTTGGAGGACCTGTAACTTCCTGTGGAAGAGACTTTTCTGACAGAGGAAGAACATGTTCAAAAATGGAAGGATACTTTCATTCCCACAATGGATGATCGGCTGCAAAAGCAGTTAACAAAGACACTAAATTGCAATGCCCTTTTCTATGGCTATGCTCACATATTATTGGATGCTTGAATTCCTGTGATGCAACAGGACAGATGACTATTTCTAAACCAATCAACTTTTGAAGTTCTTTGTTTTGCTAATATAAAAGTTAATGTAAATAATTTTGTTTTGAAGTTCTTTGTTTTGCTAATATAAAAGTTAATGTAAATAATTTTGTTTTGAAGTTCTTTGTTTTGCTAATATAAAAGTTAATATAAATACATTTTATTTTGAAGTTCTTTGTTCTGCTAATTATAAAAGTTAATGTAAATAATTTTGTTTTGAAGTTCTTTGTTTTGCTAATATAAAAGTTAATGTAAATAATTTTATTTTGAAGTTCTTTGTTTTGCTAATATAAAAGTTAATGTAAATAATTTTGTTTTGAAGTTCTTTGTTTTGTTACTATAAAAGTTAATGTAAATAGTTTTAGCCAAGTTCTCCCTTTTCATAGTGACCCCATACTTTATCAAAGTCCTCTAATAATAAAATGTTTTAAAATAATTTTCTGACTCCTTTGCTTATTGGGAAAGGGTGTAGAACAAGGCAGAACCTAGAGCCAGATATGGCCAACAGGTTGAGGGGGGGGGGAATGATGCACCGTCCAGTCCTCCACCCTCAGGAGTCCTCCAAGTACAGCAATTTGTTTAGTGACCACTTGAAGTTAAAAAAGCACTGAGTGGCTTATGACCGCTTTTCACACTTACGACCATTGCATCATCTCCATGGACACGGGATCAAAATACAGACACTTGACAACTGGCTCGTGTTTTTTGACTCTTGCACTGTCCCAGAGACATGTGATCACATCTTGCAACCTTCCCAGCTGACTTCTTACAAGCAAAATCAAGGGAGGAAGCCAGATTTGCTTAACAACCATACTGTTCACTTAACAACTTCTGATTCACTAAAGAACCACAGCAAACCGGTCATGAAATGGGGAATGACTCATTTAACAACTGTCTTGTTTAGCAGTTTTGATCTCTACTGTCGTAAATCGATTACTATGTTTAAAGCAGTGGTGGATTTCAAAAATTGTTCGAACCTACTCTGTGGGTATGGCATCCTTTGTGGGAGTGGCTTGCTGCCCATGTGACTGGATGGGAGTGGCTTGCCGCCCATGTGATCGGATATGAAGATGCCGACTATACTTGTCAGAACCACCTTAAATTACCTCACACACAGCACTGGCATGCATAAGAATATGATGTAAACTTGTTTTTTAAAAGGCATCTTTGGTTTGCGTTAAAAAAACTTCAACACACACAATGTTCTGATTGCACCACAAACGCAGTAGTCATCCTTACCTTTCCCAGAGGCACTGAGTTTTATAAATATGAGCATGATAGTGTAGAATAATCATATCCAAGGACCAGTGGTGGGTTTCAAAAATTTTTGGAACCTCTTCTGTAGGTGTGGCCTGCTTTCCGGGTCCACTGGTGGAACCTCTTCTAACCGGTTCGGTAGATTTGACGAACCGGTTCTACCAAATAGGTGCAAACTGGTAGGAACCCATCTCTGGTTTAAAGAAATTTTCTTAATACAGAACAGTGTGTAGGTATCTAGGTATCTGGAAGAAGCCAGCTGTGTGTCCTAAACACAACATGAACTCTTTGCTGATAGTTCTCAACCTATGACTGGTCTCTTAGCAACCTTTCAAAGCTATGATGGAGCCCAGAGTTACCTATGACCTGGATTCAAGTTTCTGATGGTTGTTGCCCCCCCTAGTCACATGACTGCAGTTTGCACCCTAACCCTAACCAGCCTACATTTATGGCCGTTTGCAGCTTCTCATGGTCACATTACAAAGATTAACAACATTTTTTTTTGGAAACAACTGTTCACTTCCAGTTTGCATAGTGAACAATGGATTTGCTTAATGGCCATGGCATTTCTTTATGACTGCCACATTCATTTAATGACCACCACAAAAAAAGTTGTAAAACTGGTCAAGGTCCACAATGACCCACTTAATGACCATCAGTATAGACTACTGTAATTGTAAGTTCAATAACAGTTGAAAGTGGAGAGCTACCTGCATTGATTCCTTTAAAGGAATCAGTGCAGGTAGTTCCACTTCTATCCTGACTGTCTGTTCAGAATTTCAGGCTGGTATTTGTGACATTCCCTCCTCTCATTTTCCCCCAATACAGCAATTCTGGAAATAAGACTGGAGTTGACAAATGAATTGGCCCAAAGTCACTTTGGATCAAGCCAGACAAATCGTATTCTTTGACACAGTGACTAACCTAACTGATCAACCAAATGCTAGAAACATTACATACTTTGACTTCAGTAAGGCATTTGACAAAGTAGACCACAATCTGCTTCTTTAGTGGGAGAGACATTAACACCGCCAGGGGGATTCACAATTGGCTCACGTGCCATAGCCAGCATGAAGCCCTCAATGGAACTGTTATAGCAGAAAACTGATTAGTAAGGCAGATTCAAAAAGTGTTACTTATCACCCGTCTGCCCAGCAGTTTTGTCGTAACATTTCGGGGCTTGGCAACAGTTCACAATTATGACTTGTTGCAATGACCTGCAGTCATGTGATCATGTCCTGCAGTGTGTTTTTTGTACTTTTCCTGCAAAATAATAACATGTAGCACATTGGATAATTTCAGCTGGATTTATGACCACATCATTCGCTTAAGAAGCATATGATTCTCTTAATGAATGCTAATAAAATATTCCTAAAATGTTGGTAAAATCGAGGCTTAGGGAAAGTTTTGCTGTTTCTGGCTCCAGATGCCATTAGAAACCTGAACTCTGGAAATACAAACATCAGACCACAACATCTGTTCTAAGGAGGCAAAGTCAGTTAGAGGTCTCGCCTACAAGTCAGGCATATAGCTTAACCACAAAAGCCAGTATGTATTCAGTACTTCCTGCCTACTGCAAGCCTAGACATGAAAGGGAAATACGGTAGAATTCGCTTCTTTGCTTAGAATTAAGGAATTTAGCCAATAGGAATGCTTTAAAATATTTCCGTGTTTTTGATGCTTTGAATACAATATAAGAATGCGTGTTTGGATTAGAACGCAGATGTTAGAAAATTGTTATCTCTATCGGAACTATTTGGCCAAATAAAGCTTTTTCTTGATCTCGCAGTCCAAATCTCCTGATTTTCTGCAACAATAGTATATTAATGCCATATTAATTCATACATTTCATCATCTGATCCTTCAGCAGCACTGGGGATTCATCGCAAATACGTGTCTTCACCATAGTGATGTTATATAACAATTGTGGCACACCCTTTACACTGCTTTTACACACCCTTTTAGCGTAGCGAGCCACACAGATGAGGGATTGCAACTACCGTATAGTCAGACAGTGTATAGACACTGGATTTTATTATAGATTTTTGTTGTTATTTATAATTTCATACTAGGAGTTGTAAGTGCATATATACTGAATGCTTTTATTTGTTCTGGTTGCTGGTCTAAGATTTTAATAATAAATTGTTGTTGTTGTTAAAATCGAGTCCAGTAAAATGGAGACTAGACTGGACTGTAATGCCTTACCACTCAAATAGTTGAATGATGCTGTGGATGTTTTGTCTGTAGAATGAAATATTTGAGGAAGATCTTGAGAGATCCTAGAAAGATATGCTTCCATTCCCCTAGCCTGGAAGAAGGGAAAGAGCCCCTTATTTAGTATTTAGGGAGAGAAACACTCTGAAATTGAACGACTGGATGATATTGGAGGAGAAGAGAAAGAGATGCTGCCTATGGACAAGAGAGGCAGGTGCCCCCAATCACTTAATGGTCAGACCAAGAAACTTAGGATTGATCAAAGATTTAGAAATGCTGGCAAGAAGTTACAATGTAGATGATCCAGTTTCACTGCATGAAAAAAACCAATGTGTAAAATTAACCATACCTCACATCACAGGAAACTGAGTCGTAACCATTGGTCAAGGAGAGAGTGGAGCATGAGGTTAAAGCTTATGTCCATTGTCATTCCACCGAGGTCTAATCCAAAACCTGTTCCTGTGGTTCGCATCAAAACACTTTATTTCATATTTCCCTTAAGAATTCTCCCCTTGACATTTTAAAGTTGACTGCACTAAAAAAGTAGTCTTGACCGTTTTATATTTTGTACTGATTTACAAATAATGGGTTTGTTAGGAATATAATCTAACGATTGGGTTGGCAATATATATTTATATAAATCATGTAACAATGCTATACCTGTTTCCTTAAATCATACTGTAAAATGTGATTGGTTGCTGTTTTCCTCAATCGGCCATAAGAGGGAGCCAGAATGACTGTTAGCTCTCTGTTTGTTAGATGCTGGGCTGATCTGATCTGAGTGTTTTGGAAGCTGGCTGTTAGAAAGTGCCGTGAGCTATTGTAAGTTTTGCAACTGCTAGCAAACTTTGAGTACCAAACTGATTATATGATACTGGACTGTTATTTGGATTATCCCTTAACTGAAAGACATTGATGACTGAATGTCTTATCCGTGTATGACTTGGACTGTTTGATGGACTCTGATACCTCTATTTCCACGAAAGTAAAAGCTTATTTAAACTGCAGTGTTCTTGTATGCTGGTTTGTGTGTTCTCCAACACCAATCTCACAATGCTTCTCTGAACGCACTCACTCTCCCAACGGGGAGCTTACCTAACAGGGTTGAAACTGGTTAACTCATAAGAAGCTTTGACATGTCCTCATATAATGACTTTTGCAATCATTTATTCACAGAAGACACGGTAAGTATATATGGGCTGCAATAATAACAACCTTCATTGTTAAGGTTAAGCATTGGAATGCATTTTGTAGTATGCATTAGACAATTTTAAACCTGATTAAATGCCATCAAATCATGTCAACTTTTACTAATAAAATAGACAGGCCTTCTCCCAGATGATGTGTCTTTAACCTGGCCCTTCAGCTCTTCCTACAGTGTACCCATTGCCACTATAATTGAGTCCATCCAAATTGCTATTGATCATCCCCTTTTTTTCTTCCTTAGTATTCTAGACTTCTTAAGAGAGCTAATATTTGTATATCATAATAGAAAAGAAAAATAATAACAATTTAAAATGTAAATAATACAAAAAAGTGGCAGCTAAGGATAACTATCCACAATAATTAACAAGATTCATCTAACTCCCGTGCTTGGAAAAACATTTCCTTTTTGTTTTATTCTTGTTGTGTATCCTTATTTTTTAATTATCCTTTTACATTATTATATTTGTTTTTAATTGTGTTCATCACCCAGAGTCACTTATGCAAGATAGGTGTCTATGCAAATTTAAATAAATAAATAAATAATCTAAAACATATTGAGCTGGATTATTTCTGCATGTATTCTAAAATACATCTCTATACAATGATTCTGTATTGGTTGCGTGGGAGAGAGGATTGGAGGGAGGGTGAGAAGGGAGGGAGTGTATTGGGAGAGAGGCGTGGTAGAGGGGGAGGGAAGTAGGGTAGAGGGGAATGATGGAGGGAAGAAGGGAAGTTGGAGGGGGGCGAAAGAAAGGGTGTATGGAGGGTCGAAGAGGTACATTGGGTTTCTATTTTGGGGGGTATTATTGACAAGAGGAATGGCTGTGTTTATTGTTTAATGTTATATGGCCCCGGTTCTGTACAGTATATGTGTGACTGTAAGAAAATGAAAATGGAAAATAAAACTATCTATGTAGATTCTGTATTGGTTGCCAGGTTATGGCAAACAGCGTTTGAAATTGCTTCCTCATTCCAATTCTCCATGGCCGAGCTTTCACAATGGTTTAAACATACTGTATTTAAAGTAGGCTTGCATACTTGTGGTTCATCTACAAGAACCCAGACATTGTTTTAGAATATGGTATAGACTATGGAGGACACCATTGTGTTAAGGTACAACAAGGCTTCAGTGTTTGGTAATGGTATAAGAATACCATTTCATTTTCTTAATATATGTCAAGCCTGCCCCAGTCCAGATCTTTAGGAAAGCAAGACCCTCGATTCCATATGGTTGAAGTGATAGGTTCTTTTACTAAAGTCTAGTGATTGCAATGAAAGGCTAGATCTGAATATTCCCGTGGAAAAGTTAAACTTTTCCCCATTCTCCTGACTCTCACCCCTTGACCAGTCGTGTCCAATGGCATGCCACTTAGCTGTTCTGGGAACTGCTGGATGTTTGGCGTCATGTAACGGAGTTTTGCATTCCATTTCCAGAGCAGGTATCTTTGAAGGCAGAGTCATGGTCTTGACAAAACCCCTTTTAATAAACGAATGTGAATTCCTCTTATTACATTCAGCCAAAGCCTGGCAAACAGTCTTTCAAAGGAATATTTATGACCACAGACCTTATCTATCTTGGAAAGCTGCCATGTACATATTTCCCAAATGAGGTGCTGTGCAAAGAAAGACTTGGCACAGAGTCACTGAGATTCACGGACAGATCTTCACACTCCTGAAACGAATCTAACAACTGAACAAATGAATTGTTTCCTTGTTTTCACTACTCTACATTCCATTGCCCCCCTCCCCTCTTGCATTTTATGGCAGGATGCCAGCAAAGCAGAAAAGCTGAAGATGAGAGATCTAACATTATAATTGATATATTATATATGAATTCATGTTTGCAACAATGGAAAGAATAATAAGCAAAATAAAAACAGCCATTTTTCAAAACAGGTTTGTTTTTTTTAAGAAAGCAAACAATAACCTTTTGCAAATCAGTACCAAAGGATACGGTAATAGCCATAAGATCAGATGGCATAAAGGAAAGACTGACAAAATTCAGAAAGGGAAGATCAATCAATAAGTATTAGAATAGCTAAATGAGGATGCCCCCAAAATAGATTAAAAAACAAACACAAAGTATACTGGTTTGCATAACCTTCCTGGAGTTGAGGGGTATTTACCTACCTAGCTGAAAAAATTACTATATATTTTCAAACAAAATTACAACCTATGTTTTTCTAGCAGAGAAAATTGTTCTCCCATGACTTATCTAAGCCTGTTTTGCTTGCTGATTAGAGGCTGGTGGTCTCCTGTCTCAGGGGTCTCCAACCTTGGAAACTTTACGACTTGTGGACTTCAACTCCCCAGAATTCCTCAGCCAGCACAAGTTGTAAAGTTGCTAAGGTTGGAGACCCCTATCGTATATGATAACTCTTAAAGAAGAAGACCAGGTGAAGTGAAGGGAGGAGATGCCCTCTGGTATTTTTGAACTACAACTTGTTCCCTATGCAGGCTATGCAAATGGAAGTTGCAGCCTGACACAACCAGAGGATACCAGACTGTCTAAACATGCGTGAGATAATACCTTCAAAAAGATGTGTCTTCTTAAAATGGGACACAAAACTACACTCAATACACTTGCACCATTTCAGGTAGGAAGAAGACTGTTAGAAAATGACAGTGTTTTCTCTTCTTCTTTTTCTGTAGATCAGCTCTAGTAAAAAAAAAATTAGTAATCAGGATATTATTTTTCTTCTAATCAGCATGTTGTTAGAAATTTTTTTATATTACAAATTAGAATTAATATATGGAAATAGTTCCTTCCCTATATTTTTCTGAGGCACATTTAATTGACTGTGCTTAATTATATATGCCGTTCCTGCTGCCCTTAGACATCTATCTGATGTTATAAAGAAAATTAGAAAGGAAACCAAACTGCTCAGTTCAGTTGCTGTGTTGCAATGTCAAAAGGCAGAGGATAAAAATAACTTGGCTCTGCAAATTTCATACGAAGTAATGAAGCTTACTTGCATTTCTGTGTTGGCCATTTGGAGAATTTCACATCCAAGTATCATCTTTCTTTGCTTTAATATTCAGCTGAACAGGTATTTAAACAAAGGATTATTTCATTCAAGCAAAAGACGTTTGAGGGTCCAGCTGGACTCGTTTAGTCATGCCAGCCACATGACCACGGAGACGTCTTCGGACAGCGCTGGCTCTTTGGCTTTGAAACGGAGATAAGCCACCGCCTCCTAGAGTCGGGAACAACTAGCACATACGTGTGAGGGGGAACCTAAGAGAACAGAGCCTTGCAGACAAGGGTCCTATCCTGCCCAGATTGGATTAGCCCTCTTGTGGAAGTTTGCAAAAACCTAAACCTTTTCAGAAGCATTCGAATGCTAAAGATAATGTTCTTCCTGGATTATTGTATTATTGGTGTTGTTTTGGGTTTAAAACAGAAATAAAATATTTACTGGGCAAATGAGGCTAAAAGTAGGCCAGTGAGGACACTTGAAAGTCTTAATATCCTATGGTAGGCAAGCTCACAAATAGTCCAAGTACTTGTTGACAACATTGTTCCAAGTACTTGTTGACAAAGGCAGCTATAATTAACTATGATTACTCAGTTCCTAAGCAACAAGTAAAGAGCAGTAAGGCCAAGATTAAGAAAGAATTTGCCCAATTATAGAATACTGCAAAGTACATAACTTATTACAGCTTATCATTTGGCTTTGTGAAGACATTATAGTCTGGTAGGTATATTTCCACTCCGTATTATTCAAAAGGCCATCTTAAAGCCTAATCAATTTACACTGCAAGGGAAACAGTTTCCAGGCCTCAAATGGTCTAAGCAGGATTCCAGATTAAGCACAGACAAAATAAATGGATTATATTATATGGAATGCCAAAAGATAATAGCATTAGCATCATCTGTACCTTTATCACTCCTCTCTAATGCAGTCTCTAATTTACACGGGAAAACTAAATCCAGCTAAAATCAATTGATTAGCTTTTTAATTCTGTGAAGAGCTTTGGCTAAGCAGCTAAATTTCATTTCTAGCCTAAGCAACACAAGTTCAACTCATTTAGGTTTAATTCAAAGCATAATTCAACTCTGGCTATTAGCATATTTGCTCTCTTTCATGCATGTTTCTTATACAAGAAAAAAAAATCACCAGGGCTTTTTCAACTGAACACGGAGGAGGAGGAAAAAGAAAACATTTTACAGTTAACTATAATATTAAAATGAAAGGAAAATTAAGTGTTTTAATTGCTATTCTATTCAGTAGTAGGATTCAAATAATTTAACAACCGTTTCTCTGCTCTAATGCAGTGTTTTTCAACCTTGGCAACTTGAAGATGTCTGGACTTCAACTCCCAGAATTCCCCAGCCAGCATTCGCTGGCTGGGGGATTCTGGGAGTTGAAGTCCAGACATCTTCAAGTTGCCAAGGTTGAAAAACACTGCTCTAATGAATGGCTGGGTAGGGGTGGTAATGGTGGGCACAGAAAGAAGGGGGTGTGACAGAAAGCACTCGGCCTCCTGCATCGCCCTGGGAGCAAAAATGGGCTGCGGGGGGCACCCCCACCCCATTTTGGGGTTAGTAGGCCTCCCTGCACTTTCCTGGTAGCCAAAACGGGGAGCGTGGGGACTCCTGGAAGGGGTGGAGCCAGCCAGCAATTTAACAACCGATTCTCATGAACCGGCTGAATCCCACTACTGCTTCTATTACTTATGATCCTGTATTTTTCTGGTTCCATAGCAAATCGGGTAGCATCTTTTTTGACTCTATTAAATTTTTATTAAAAGATATAGCTGCCTTTTTGTCACTTGAAGCTCACAATAGCTTATGCATTTTAATACAATTTGTTAGAGAAGCTGCTAATAGTGTTCTGATTTTTTGCCTGAATTACCCCAACTTTCCTTCTACAACAGTTAATCTAATGCACTGCAAACTGAAAACACTAAATTCTTTTTATGCTCTTAGAAAAAAAGGGCAAAAATTCAGAGCAAACATCCAGACTGCCTATGACTTTTTAAAAAAATTTTTTTTAAAAAAATAAGAACATTTGTCAGTATGACTATCCTATCCATGATTTACAACAGGGGTGTCAAAATTTGCGGCCTGTGGGCCGTATATGTCACACGCTGGCCATCCCTACCCCCATTTTAGCGAAGGGGGAAAGTCAGTATAAGACAGAAGCATTATTTTCCCTGATAATTCCATTTATCTCTATTGAAATGTGGAACACATGTGTTACATGTTTCATTCATTTTAAGTGCCTACTTTTTCTCCTAATTGTGTTTATAGCATACAATGCAAAGCTAAAGAAAAGTAAAAAATATGACATATTCATTTAAAAGAATTTGGGGGGAATACTACCATATTTTCCCAAAAATAAGACAGGGTCTTATTTTCTTTTGACCCCCAAAATAAGCACTTGGCCTTATTTTCGGGGAAGTCTTATTATTTTTGAGGTGCAGGAGGCGGTGAGTGTGGTCACCTCATGTCTGCTAATGTGTTGCAATATTTTTGGGGGAGGGCTTATTTTTGGGGAGAGAGTTTATTTTAGTGCATATGCGCTCAAAAGCCTGATTGGGCTTATTATCCGGAGAGGTCTTATTTTGGGGAAAATGGGGTAATGCAACATATATAATGAAAGCATACCGTAAAAACTTGAAAGCTGTTTCCTCTGACAGAAACAGCAACTGATACTGGAAGAATATATCTACAAATTTATTTACTTGTGAGAGGCATAGTTAGGAATAACTATAAAAACGATTCAAGAGCTGGTTTTGAGTAAGAAACACCAAACAGGAAATTTAACAGATTAACACAATAAAGTAGTAATTAACAATGAAAAGAACCCTTTATATCCTACGGTGTCCTTGGATACTAAAAAAGCCTATAAATTCCAGCAAAGGAAACTTGTTGGTTTTAATAGCACTTAGCATTGTGGATGTGACTTTCATAATGGTACCTGAAGAAATAAGATGCCTTAGAGAGATATAAAATCCCGAGTATGGAGGAGAGTGACTTCAAAAGATTTATCTTAGACATATGACTACAATGCTCAGGTATATATTGCCAGAAAAGGTAACCAATCTTAACTGAGTTTCAATGATCCAAAAAAGTTACTAGTTACTATCTGGATGCGAGACTACCTGGGAATCCTCAAGCTACAGATTAGTCCAGAGTTGCTGCTGTTTTTTAAGTATAGAAGGAAATGACAAACCATATTGATGCCAAGAAAACAAAATCTCCATTGTTTCCAGGTGAACTTAAGGGAGTCTTTAAGATTTTTAAATAGGCATTTTGCTATTCACTGTATGCTGGACATTATCACTTTTAATTCCACACATAATGTAGGTTTGTGTGACAGGTAAGTTCTAATTTATGTGAGGTCTCTAAAATTGCAAATTACACAATATTACACCATTTTGAAGAACCCATAGACTCGCTTTAATATACACTATTTTGCCAAAAAGTATTCGCTCACCCATCCACATAAACAGACTCAGTTGTGAGCAAATACTTTTGGCAATATAGTGTATTATAAATTATGTTAAATCTATTAAGAAGCCAGCTACTTTTCAGTATTCTAAGAAAATCTAACTTAGAAAAGGATGTTTCTAAAACTCATTAGGTCAATGGTGTTTACATTCATACAAAGCAGAAATTCTGGATAATTTTGCTATGTCACTCTGAGGCAGTTTTTCTCAACCACATAAGAACGATGTTATTTTCCTCTCATCGAGAGAAAAATAAAGGAAAAATTATTCAGATTCTAATCCAAACTTTATTTCAATCAAAGAGCATAGATAACAAAACTAAAACTGTCTAGAATTTAAAATTAAGCCAGATATAAAACCTAAACTAAAAGGATAGAATATTAATATTGCTATTATTACCACTATAAACTGTGTCTCTAAAGCTAAAAAGTGTTATTTAAAACTAAAACATAAAGTTACCATTCCAAGACAGATGTTTTGAAAAAAAACTGTCTAATCTATCTATCCATCCAACCATCCAATCATCCATCTATCTATCTAAAGGAGGCAGTGGCTAAGATGCTGAGCTTAACCAACAGAAAGGTTGGCAGTTCAGCGGTTCAATCCCTAACGCTGCGTAATGGAGTGAGTTCCCGTTACTTGTCCTAGCTTCTGTCAACCTAGCAGTTCGAAAGCATGTAAAACTGCAAGTAGAAAAATAGGAACTACCTTTGGTGGGAAGGTAACAGCATTCCGTGCACCTTTGGCATTTAGTCATGCCGGCCACATGACCACGGAGATGTCTTCGGACAGTGCTGGCTCTTCGGCTTTGAAACGGAGATGAGCACTGCCCCCTAAAGTCGGGAATGACAAGCACTTATGTGCAAGGGGAACCTTTACCTCTATCATCCATCCATCCATCCACCCACCCACCCACCCACCTATCTATCTATCTATTGTTAAATGTTTAGCTGCATGTTAGAGGATTAGTCAATATTAGTGTTGGCTTTTTGAGATAGTCCGGTCAAGAAATACAACATTAACTCTATCTTCATTGTAAGGTTACATTAACAGAATCTTGCAAGTCTGAAAGTATTTTCCCCTTCCATTCCTCTCACTCTCCAGAAAACCTGAGGACACTTCCCATTTCATGCTCCTTTTTCTATAGGCTGTCATGCCCTTTAGATAACATTTTCCTAGTCCACAGCTCTTTCTCCTACTTCCCAAAGTCCCAACATCCCACTGTTATCCTTTCAGTGGGAGATTCCTGATAAATTTGAAAATATTATAAGAATGTTTATATTACAGGACCTATTGAAGAGTTCCCCAAACCTTTGAGGTCACTACACACATTTGGAATTTAGAAAGCCTATTATGAGCATAGTTACAAAATCTCCAGTCATAAAAAAAGAGTTTACTAGAAGACAACCATATCTACCGACTGCATCGAGCCAAAATCTAATTTTCTAAAAACATCTCTGGAGGATTGTATGGTGTCGACTCCATTTTGGAAATACAGGACATACATTATGCTCTACATTAGCTTTGCATTCCTTAAAAATAATGAGATTCAGGACAAAGTATGGCTCCTTTATTTTTCCACCAAAAGTAATTTTTAAAAAAACAAACAAACAAACAAACCGGGAAATATGAATAAAACACACTATCCAAAGATTAGCAATACTTAGTTACTAATTATGATAAACTTAATTATTTTCTAGTTTGCTAAGACTAGCACCCCATCCTATTGTATTCCCATTTTGCAAAATCAGGCTTTGGGGCGGCTAGGTTCTATCATATCTCAAGACCTAAAATGGACACCTAACATCAAAAACGTCATCAGAAAACCACAACAAAGATGTTCCTTTTGTGCCAACTCAGAAAGTTCAAACTGCCCAAGCAGCTGCTGATACAGTTCTACACAGGAATTATTGAGTCCGTCATCTGCACCTCTATAACTGACTTCAGAGGATAATTAGAACTGCAGAAAACACAATTACTGCCAAGTATGAGGACCTATATACTGCATGAGTCAAAAAGAGGACTGTAAATTGTTTCAACTCCTACCCTCAAAACGATACTATAGAGCACTGCACACCAAGACAACTAGACTAGACACAGAAGCAACTAGACAAGACACAGAATGCCATCACTCTGCTAAACAAATAATTCCCTCAACACTGTCAAACTATTTATTAAGGCTGCATTACTATTACTATTAATCTTTTCATCGTTCCTATCACCTATCTCCTCCCACTTATGACTGCAGGACTATAACTTTGTTGCTTGTATCCTTGCAATTTATATTGTTTCCTAGTATGATTTGATTGCTTATTTGTACCCTATGACTATCATTAAGTGTTGTATCTTATGATTCTTGATGAATGTATCTTTTCTTTTATGTACACTGAGAGCATAGGCACCAAAGACCCAATCACACTTGGCCAATAAAGAATTATATTCTGTTCTGTTCTATTCTATAATATTTGTCTGCCAACCACAATTTCTCTTGACCACTCTAAGGACCTGGACACGGGCCAGCTTCTGCTTCACTCTCATCTGCCAATTTCCTTGAGCAGCTAAAGGAAGCAAGTCTGGAGCAACTTTGAAAAGCTGCCCGTTTTTGAAAACATCTTTCTCATCCATTAGAGCCACGAATGCGAAAGAAGAGCCGAAGCAAAAGTTAAGATCATCTTTCAACTTGTTTTCTCGGGACTTAAGATGAGGGAAGAGGCTGCGATTTCAGACCAGAGAGGAGATTTGCGATTTTAAAACAAAAACAAAAACCAAGCCAACAGAGAAGCCTGTTTTAAGGGAATGTTTAAAGGGATCAATTCTGGACAGCTGCACTAAGAAGTCAGCCAAGTGCGGGACGCCTATAAAACAGAAGAATAACAAGAGTTGGAAGAGACCTTGGAGGTTTAGCAGTAACTGTGAGAGGGATCTTGGAGTCTTAATGGACAACCAGCTAAATATGAGCCAGCAGTGTGCAGCGGCAGCCAAAGAAGCCTATGCAATCCTAAGTTGCATTAACAGAGGGATACAATCAAGATCAAGGGAGATATTAATATTACTCTAGAAAGTCTTAGTAAGACCACACCTAGAGTACTGTATCCAGTTTTGGTCACCACATTATTAAAAAGATGTTGAGACTCTAGAAAAAGTGCAGAGGAGAGCAACCAAGATGATTAGGGGACTGGAAACTAAAACATATGAAGAATGGTTACAGAAACTGGGCATGGCTAGTCTAGTGAAGAGAAGGACCAGGGGAGACATGATAGCAGTCTTCCAATATTTGAGGGGCTGCCACAGAGAGGAGGGGGTTGAGCTATTTTCCAAAGCACCCAAAGGCCAGACAAGAAGCAATGAATAGAAACTGATCAAGAAGAGATTCAACCTAGAAATAAAATTCCTTATGCCACCAGCCTTGAAATTTTAGGCCTGGACAACCTCGAACTACGCCGCCTACATCCCAGCCTACATAGTACACAAAATTATCTGCTATAACATCCTACCTGTAAATGACTTCTTCAGCTTCAACCGCAATAATACACGGGCAAACAAAAGATACAAATTCAAAGTAAACAGCTCCAAACTTGATTGCAGTAAATTTGACTTCAATAGAGTGGTCAATGCATGGAACACTCTACCTGATTCTATTGTTAGTTCCTCAAACCCCCATATCTTTAACCTTAAACTGTCCACCGTGGACCTCACGTTTCCTAAAAGGTCCCTAAGGTGGCATCCATAAGCGCACCAGCATGTCTACCGTCTCTGTCCTACTGTTCCTATTGATATGTACTCATTTTATGTGTTCATGGCCATGTTATACTTATTTATATCCATCTATTTGTACCAATCTCACACGATGTCCATGTTTACACTAATACCTGTTACTTTGTACCTGTTGACAAAATAAATAATAGAAATAAGGAGGAACTTTCTGACAGTGAGAACAACCAACCAATGGAACAAAAGTTGCCCTTGGAAGTTGTGGGAGCTTCATCACTTGAGATTTACAAGAAGAGACTGGACTGCCATTTGTCAGAAATGGTGTAGGCTCTCCTGCTTGAGGGGGGGGGGGTTGGAATAGATGAGCTATAAGGTCCCTTCCGGCTGTTAAATCTGTTACAACTGTCTTCTAGTCTAACCCCTGACTCTGTTGTTACGTCTTCAAATCCCCAAAACTTTAACCTTAAAACTGTCTACTATGGACCTCATCCCATTCCTAAGAGGTCTGTAAGGGAGGGCATGCATATAAGCTTCATGCCTACTGTCCCTGTCCTACTGTCCCCATTTATTTGTAGCCATTTCATTCATACACGTTTATCCCTAGTATCTTGTAAAAGATTGACAAATCAAATAAAGAAAGAAAGAACAAATGAAAGAATGAAAGAACATAAGAAAGAAAGAGAAGGGAAGAAAGGAAGTTAGGAAGAAAAGGAAGGAAGGAAAGGGAAGGAAGGAAAGGAAGAAAGAGAAGGAAGGAAGGAAGGAGAGAAAGAAAGAAAGAAAGAAAGAAAGAAAGAAAGAAAGAAAGAAAGAAAGAAAGAAAGAAAGAAAGAAAGAAAGAAAGAAAGAAAGGTTGGCCAATCTCTTCTTATATAAAAAACCAATGAGGAGAAACTCTCGTCTCGCCAGCCCCAGGGCGCTCCTTCCGAGAGCCCTTAAGGGGGTCGCTGGCGTGGCACTTCACTGCCAAGGGCCAACTTGGCTCGTCGTCTTGCAACCGCCCACTTGGCATGAGGGCTGCGGCGGAGACGACGACGACGACAGCCCGGTTCCTCTACTCCGGCGCGGGGCTTGGCACCTTTTGCAGACGGGGCAAGGTCAGCCCCAGCCGGAGGAGGAGCGGGGAACCAGGCTGTGCCGACCCACCCGCTCAGCGGTACCACCACCACCCACCTCAGCCCGAGTTTCGTTGGCGGCCCTTGAGGCGAGGCGGCCGCCGCTTCGGAGAACCGCGCCGCGGCCTGCGCCGCTGCTGAGCGTGCGCGAAGCCTTCCCGCGCATGCTCCCTGCGCGCCGAGCTGCAAATTCTGAAGGATAACAGATTCTGAAACATCCCACGGGCGGATTTACCCGGCCGCCCTGTGGCTGCGGTGGCGGCGGAGGCGGAGGCGGCGGCAGCGCTCGCCCAGCCCCGGACCGAGCGTCCCCCAGTCATGTCGCCTAATCCAAGGACGCCGGGTCACTGAAGAGCCATGGGCGAGCGGTCCATTCCGGCTGGCCGGCGGACCCAGCTCATCTCCTTGCTGGTGCTGGAACAATGCGCCCAGGAGGTCACCTTAGACCGGGAGTTGGGGCTCTTGGCGTGGCGGAGCTTGGAGCCACAGTCGCGCAGGGGGGCAGGTGAGTAGCCGCTCCGGCATCCGTGGCAAAGCGGGGTCGGGGGGAAGGAAGCCAGCCCGGTGGCCTCCGATTTAGAGACATGCATTCCTTGGAAAATGCGCCGCTGGGCATGTGCAAAGTGCTGGACAGTCAGTCCCCTTCTTAACTTTCAAGGTCCAGGAGATCCCAAAATGGGTCCTTTTAAAGCAGCGGTCACCAACTGGTGGTTCGTGGACCACTGGTGGTCCTCCAGAAAATTTTGGTGCTCCGCAGAAAAATTATTTGCATTTTTATATTGCACTAAACGCTATTTATCTTTTTTTTTAAAAAAAAATCATATTAGTGGCCCGCGGGATTTAAAATTATGAATTTAGTGGTCCCTGAGGTCCGAAAGGTTGGTGACGCCTGTTTTAAAGAGACCTAAGGCAACATTTGATGTGTATGGGAGATTAGAAGAAAACTGCAGGGACTTGCCCAGCAATCGTCAAGAGTTCAACACTGACAGGGAGGGACACAAGTTCAAATACACAACAACTCCAGTACTACTAAAGCAACTAAGTTTTACAACCAGATCCACTTGTGTACTTCTCTTTTAATTTTAGGAAGTTGCCCTTTTGGTTTCTTAGTTAAAAATATGTGTCTTTGAAAAATTCTTAAGCCAT